>NC_143577.1:257427245-257556443 GCF_048544385.1 Mastigoproctus giganteus
ACATCGCCGGACAGTGCAGTGTTGAGTCAGTTTGGTGTGACATAAGCATTGGGAGATCAAAATTGAGAGTAGGAGTGTGCTATAGGCCTAATGACTCTGATAAGTATAATAAGGAACTGTACAGGGAAATAGAGTGGGCCAGTAAATCAGAGAGTCTTATAATGGGAGAATTTAATTTCCCAGATATTGACTGGAATTTGGGGGCTGGTTACTCACACACTAGCAAGGCTTTTATGGATTTATTGGATGACTGTTTTCTATATCAGCATGTTCGGAGGCAACTAGAGGGAGTAATACTCTTGATTTGATTATCAGCAGTGATTCTTCATGCATTAAGAATCTGCAGATAAATGAACCACTAGGTGGCAGTGATCACAGTGTGCTGAAGTGGGATTTACTGAAAGAGGTAACTACCATTAGGGGTAAAGGGAAGGGTTATTGCTTCCGTAAAGCGACTACGATGGACTGAGACAGTATTTAAATTCTATACAGTGGGACCAACTGATGATGTTACCAACAGCAAATTCAAAATGGGAAGCATTCAAAGAACTTATCTTGGAAGCTACTAGGCTTTACATACCAACTAAGAAATATTGTTCAAGGTTTAGGCCTAAATGGATGTCAGATGAACTAATGAGGCATATGGCAGAGAAGAAAAATGCATGGGATACTTACAAATTAACACATGACACAGAAGCCTATGATAGATACAAGTTGATATGCAACCAAGTTACAAAGGAGGTTAGGCAGGCGAAGGCAGATTACAAGAAATCCTTGGCAAGGGATGCAAAGAAAAACAGCAAAGAGTTCTTTACTTATGTAAACTCTAGAAGGAAGGGGATGAATCAGATTGGTCCACTTGATATTGATGGGTCAACTGTTGAAGATCCTGCTCAGGTAGCTAACAAACTAAATGAATATTTTGCATCGACATTCACACATGAGGAGTTATTCAGCAAGGAGAATGCCAGAGGTGTATTCAACTCTAGCAGTAAGCTACAGAATCTTGAAATAACTGGGAGTAAAGTGGAGGAGAAACTGTTGAAGATAAACACAAGAAAGGCACCCGGGGTGGATGGGATCTATCCAGTTATATTAAAGGAGGCAGCAAAGGAAGTAAGCAAACCCTTAGCCATAATTATGAGAGCTTCCTTGGACTCGGGGGAGGTACCCATAGACTGGAAATGTGCAAATGTGACCCCAATTCACAAAGGAGGATCAAAGGCTGACACAAGTAATTATAGACCTGTGAGCTTAACTTCTGTTCCAGGAAAATTAATGGAGGCACTGGTTAAAGAAGCACTGCAGGATCATTTAGACAAGACTTCAGTTATAGCTCAGACACAGCATGGTTTTGTTAAGGGGAAGTCTTGCCTGACCAACTTGATTGGATACTATGATGCAGTCACAAAAGAACTGGATGCAGGGAATAACTTTGATATTATATACTTGGATCTTAGAAAGGCTTTTGATACTGTTGCACATGGAAGACTGCTACACAAATTGGAGCAGTGTGACATTGGAGGCAAATTGCTGCTATGGATAAAGGGGTGGTTGAGGGGGAGAAGACAGAGAGTGGTAATCAATGGACACTGCTCATCGTGGACTAATGTTATTAGTGGAGTCCCTCAGGGCTCAGTGTTGGGTCCATTATTGTTTTCTGTATTTATAAATGATATTGATGATGGTATATCAAGCTTAATGTCCAAGTTTGCAGATGATACAAAGGTTGGCAGGGTTGTCAAGGACACTACTGACACTATGCTGCTGCAACAGGATCTGGAAAGGTTGAGCAGATGGGCTGAGAGGTGGCAAATGAAGTTTAACATTGACAAATGTAAAGTACTACACATGGGAAACAGCAACCCCAGAGCAACGTATCAACTCTGTGGTACTACACTGACAGTGGTAGAGAATGAAAGGGACTTGGGGGTGATTGTGCAGGCAGATATGAAGTTCTCTGAGCAGTGCAGACGGGCTGCAAGAGTAGCTCATGGAGTATTGTCAATGATATACAGGAATTTTTCCAGCAGGGATAAGGAGGTGATTATTCCATTGTATAAGGCAATGGTCAGGCCACACCTAGAGTACTGTATACAGGTCTGGAGGCCTCATTTCAAGAAGGATGTAGAGCTGCTGGAACGAGTACAGAGAAGGGCAACAAGATTAGTGAATGGAACAAAGGGGTGCTCTTACGAAGAAAGGCTTAAGTTTTGCAAATTACAGTGTCTGGAGACTAGGCACCAGCGAGGTGATCTGATAGAGGTGTATAAAGCCTTGAATGGTTTAAGCATGCTCAATGCTGATGGGATTCTTCCTCTAGCTCAGAAAAATCACCTGAGAGGGCATAAATTCAAATTGAGGAAAGACAGATGTAGGATAGACGTGCGGAAATTTGTCTTTAGCCAGCGGGTGGTTGGTTGGTGGAACAGACTGCCATCCCTTGTGGTGGAGGTTGATAGCCTAAATAAGTTTAAGGCTCAGCTGGACAGATATTTTGAACGAACAGAGGGGTGAAGTGGAAGTGGGGTTTTTTTTTTTTTTTTTTGGGCTGATGCTGCATAAGCTTGCTTTCTTGCATCAAATGCCTCTACTAATGCTAATGCTAATATGCTCTTTGAAAGTGAAGAAGCATTTCAATTTACCTTATTTTTCTTTTTTGAAAGAACTAGTTCTATTTCTTTTTCAAGAAGAATATTAATATTGTCAGTGATGCAAGGAAGCAAGCTTTTTTGGCAAGGTCTTCCCCCCCCCCCCCCAAAAAAAAAAAAAAAAAAAACTTTTACCTGCTTCATTTGCCTTGCCCATATTGTGGAAACCTACTTTAAACAAGAAAATCTCAGTACAGATAGAGGTAATTTTTTTTTTTTTTTTTTCCTATAAAAAAAAGTTATTTCACTGCACAATATAATTCTAGTTAGAAGGATTTTGAGACCAGTTTTAAGTAATTTATAATTTAAGGAGCTTTTCATTGTAAAAATTCATAGGATGTAATCACAATAATATTCTAATTATTTAGGACTGAGTCCAAAAGCAGAAAGCTCTGGAAATGCAGGAGCTTATGCACTTATAAATGGCATAGAAGAGAGTACTAGTGGAATTACTAATTCTTCATCTGCAGAATCCCTAGGTCAAGAGGGCTTCTCTGTTATTGAAACTGCAACATTTTTGAACCAGTTGCCACCATCTGTTTTTGGTAAGAAACTGTTTTCATTATTTATAATATACATAGTCTATCATTATAGACTGTTTTAAATATTAGATCAATAACATATGTTATACGATATTAGACTACTGTTGATAAGTTTTCATTTCGAAATCCAACAGCAGTCTATACCCAAGGTCAAGTTTATTTTATTGAATTTGTGCTGTTTGCAAATTTTTTTTTTTTCTGAATTTTCCCTTATAACCTTGATGTACGGTAAAAAAAAAATATGGGTAGCATACTGTATTGTATAATTGCAATTGGTCAGTGACTCCCATTATCTGATGCAGTACCACCACTCTCTCTGAAGTGTGAAATGGTGTAAACAGTGGTATTTCAGTCTTGTCTGCAGAGTAAGCAGCATCCACCCTACCCATCTCTTTCATCATGTGGTATGGGTTGTGTCTTTTAAGATTATGACTGGCTTCCTGCTGAGATTCAGTGTTCCTTACTTTTCAAGGATACCAGCTTTAAAATGGTAGGCAAGCTTGCTAGTTGGTCCACTTTCATTTCTAGACTGAACTTATTGGTAACTCTCTAGGAGGCATCCAGAACAACTAACGTATAATATTATTGCCTCGTTTGGACTTCATTAAGTTAGCTAATGTGAATTCTTCTAGTGGCACCTTCATTAAGTCTGAAATTTTATCAATGTTCACTTTTTATAACTGATGGACTGATGGCATTTTTAGTGATCTTCTTATCTAATCTGAGCATCTTCTACTGGACTAAGTGGATTTGTGTATTAAATATTTGGATTTATATATTGTGTAAGTGGATTCATATATATCTGTCTATTTTTTATGAAAACCCCAAACAAGAAAAGTATTAGAACCTATAGTACTTAGTACTGTGCATGGGCTGAATGTTGAGAAGATGAAAGAAAGTTGTTGACATTAGACTTGAATTTCTGTAGATTGTAATTTTCAGGAAATATGTATGAAGGAAGGGGGTTCCAGAAAAAGGAAGTCGAATGAATAAATTGAGGAAGAAGAAAAGTTGATTCTGTGTGTTTGAAGTTGGAGAGTAAAAGGATGTTGACTGGTTGTGGCATATGTTCGGAGAGATTGGGAATTATAGAAGCCAATTCAGAAGAACAGTACCCATGGAAGAATCTGTAGAAGAGGCATACAACAGAAATAGAATGTCAGTGAGACAGAGTGGAGAGATTCTGTTAAGAGATGATCCATTAATTAACCTAACTGCCCTCTTTTAAATGGAGTCTTAAAGCTGGAGAGAGAGGTTTTGGGGGCACTGCTCCAGATGTGGGAACGATAATCCATCATAGGACAGAATTGTACAGAGTGAACAGCTGTTTGGAAGAAAAGTAATGCCGAGAGTAATTTTGCAAATCATCCCATTTTGCATTCTTGTAATGCCAAACAATACAAGGTTGAGAATGGCCATGAAAGCTTGACTCCATTGGTGAAGAGATCATCACCAAGTTGTAATCTGAGGGGCCTAGAGGACTTTCCATTTTGAGAAACCTTGCCCTGCTCAATCAGCTTCAACTTCTCGAATATCCACTGCCAATTCCTTAAATGCCGATCTCCAGGTAATTCCCCAGTGGGGCAAAGACAATTTAATTGATTTCAATCCTTCTAAAACTCGGTCTTGTCTTATATCTCGCAAAAAGGATTCTTCTGCTCCTATGCCTATCTTTGGTGACACTCTGATTTCTAGGCAAGTTGATATATCTCTTTTGGGGATTATCCTGACTTCTAATCTCTCTTGGCATAAGCACATTACAAATATTGCTTCCTCTCTCTTTCGCTCTCGGCGTTACTTTTCTTGCAAACAGCTGTTCACTCTGTACAAATCGCGAATCTGCCCTACCATGGAATATTGTTCCCACATCTGGGGTGGTGCCCCCGAAACCTCTCTCAGACTTCTTGATTTCATTCAGAAGAGGGCAATTAGGTTAATTAATGACTCGTTTCTAACAGAATCCCTCCACTTGCTGTCCCATAGACATACTGTTTCAGCTGCATGCCTTTTCTACAAATACTTCCATGGGCACTGTTCCTCTGAATTGGCTTCTATAATTCCCACTCTCTCTTTCAAAACAGTCCGAACACGTGCTGCCACAGCCAACATTCATTTACTGTCCAACTTAACTCACAGAACCAACTTTTCATCTTCCTTGTTTATTCATTCAACTGCCGTTTTCTGGAACAACCTTCCAAGTATAATGTTAACAAATATCTTCTCAACCTCCAACCCAAGCACGGTACTAAGTACTATAGGTTCTAATACCTCTTGTGTTTGGGGTTTTCATAAGAAAAAACAAAAAAAAAAAAAAAAACATTTTTTTTTTTCCAGATCAGACACTGGTCATTTTCTCTCTACCACTCTCAGCTCTTCCAAAGTGGCATAAAGTTGTTCACTTGCTTATATGATTTGGCTTGCTAATTAAAGCAGCTTACACAGCTTTAATTAGCGAGAGCAGTTGTGCTCATTTACAAAGTTTACTTAAAGTAAAAACACTAAAGGTAAACTCTAAAGAACTGATTTTTGTGAATTACAACTATTAAAGAGCAAATATTATCCCAAGACATGGATACTCTCTCCCTCCCTCCTTTAGGCAGGCATGTATAACATAGTTGCCAGCTCTCCACATTTATGTCAGATAATCCATCTTTTTTTTAAACTCAATTTGACCTTTCTTCGCCATAATATAGTTGGTAACAACGAGCTTGTCTTTTTTTCAATAAAACCGAGTTTTTCTCCATCTCTTCCTTTAAAAAAAAAATAACAAAAAAAAAGTATGTTAAAATTGGATTTTTGTGAATTTCTGCATACTGTATTAACAAATTGGTGTGCTATGGCAGCCTGTGTTGCAAAATAGGAACACATGATAATAGGATATTTGTCAGACTTGTGTTGTGCAAAGCTAATTAACAGTGTTGCTCAGTCAGATGCCAAATAAATACAACATAAAATTTCAAAAGACAATTATATACAAGATATTCCATGTATTGTAAAATCCAGAAATAATAACATGTTTGCCTTGAAATATCGCACCTACATACGGAAGTATGTAGGTGCGATATTTCAAGTGGCACAAAACATACTGTAAACATTTGCAAATCTATAAGCATAACAAGCATAACAACACCATCTATTTCCACATAAATTAATGTTTTAAATTGATTTGTATTGTGTTAAAGGAAGGAAAATCGTTTTGAATATTTTCGTTTGATTCTTTTAATTGCGTTAATTCGATTTTTAATTGTTTTAAATTGATTTGTATTGTGTTAAATTGATTATTTAATTATTTATTTTAAGGAAGGAAAATCGTTTTGAATATTTTCGTTTGATTCTTTTAATTGCGTTAATTCGATTTTTAATTGTTTTAAATTGATTTGTATTGTGTTAAATTGATTATTTAATTATTTATTTTTTACTCTAATGTACCGGTAAGTTTGCCGATTTTTTTCGTTTTTTCCGTTTTAATTTCTGGAGGGTATCATACGGAAGGGTTCTACGCACTATATTGAGGTATACTCCTCTTATTATTTTACTAACATAAATTAATATAAAAGTTTCATTTCATGATGACAGCGATGTCTTACATGGATTGTTTATTTGCATCTTTTGTCATAGAACATGATCTTCCTCTTAACATATCTCAGCTCAGAGGAACAATGTTCCTCTGAGTTGTGATAATCATGCAGTTGTGTTATTCAGAAATGTTTCCCGATAGTGGAGGGGTGGGAAGCTCTGAAAAATGGGCCATTTTCGATTGCTGTAGATGGCAGTAATCGGTGATTCCAAAGTATATAAAAATTTTTTAAAAAAAGAAGAAGTTAAATTGAAAGCTGGTTGTCCTTAATGTCAGCATTGGAAGTTGACACTGCAGGGTAAAACATTGGAAATCATCTTCTGAACAACCTAAAGGCATGTGGGATTCCGTCACAAAACTGTCTGGCACAGTGTTGTTGATGCACCTGTTATGGTAGACCTAAAAGCTGAAGTAAGTGTATTAAAAGAGGAGATTGAACACTTAGTAGTTATAGGCATCTTTTTAATTTGTGTGCTGGATAGGGAATTGCATGCCTTCTTGTGAAAGTGGATGAATACTTGACAGAAATTTACTACGATCTAGAAGGAAATACTAAAAGAAAACTAGATTTAAACAGTTTGAACTGGTGCATGCTGCTGAGGTAAAAAAATATTTTGAAGCATTTTTAGTTGTCTTTGGTTAAATATGTAAATAGGTTGTTAGATCAGTTGCAATCTTTGACAAGAAGAGCTTAGAAGTGGTGAGAAAAAGCAATGTGAGCACTTTTCAGAGTCACCAAATTGAAAAATACAAGTAATCACTAGTGAGTGGCACTAACTCGTGTTCAGATCCAGTTCATGATAAGTTTGAAGAGGACAAATTCAGAACTCAAGTAAGGAACTTCTGAAATTAAAACTTCTAATGGCACCTCCGTAGCCAGGTGGGAAGGAGCAGCAGTGCGTAGCACACGCTTCTTGATTATACCGGGGTTCGAGCCCATCACCACCAAATACGGAGGATGCGGAAAGGTCAGGGAATGACCACCGCATATTCTCGGAGCAATATGGCCTTAGTTGCTAATGCTCCTAAAAACCAAATAACAAACAACAAAACTTCTGATGGAAGAAGCAGGCTGATAATTCTAGGCATATGCTCACTCATGCAGAAAATGTTTGTTTCTCTCTTCTGACTTGAATAAAGCAATTTGCTTGTTTCTTTTAAATATTATGCCAATGACATTTAGCTCTTCAATATGGCTCTTCTGAACATAGCTCTTTAAACCAATGCATCTTTCATCCATGTACCAAGGTCATTACTCATAGATACATTGATAAGCATTATGTACAAATTTATTTTACTAACAGTTTCAAATTTTCCACTTCCATTTTAGAAATTTATTACCACAGCAGACTAAATCAGATGGATGATTCTGACTTAGTCATAGGCATTTATCTTGCTCCACGAAGATGGTTGCATGTGAGTACATGATGCATAAGTTCCCATTGCAAATTTCAATGACAATGAAATTTGAAAATGATGCATCAACTGACAATGCATCATTTTCAAATTTGAAATTTTTTATGGATAAGTTTCCAGTACTTGGTGTCGAAGCAGTTGATGTTTTGCAGAATCAGGTCTATCAGTTTCATTGTGAGAATCAGATGCTATTATGACAAAAGAAAGAATTGATATACAATGGTCCTTGGTTGGGGGGGGGGGGGCTGACAAGTGCAGAAGGAAGCTTGAAATATAACAAATATCCCAAGTCATGCTTGGCATTTTGAAAATTCCTTATAGAATGTTGAGTGTGAGAGAATATTCACCCAGTTTTAAAAAAGAAAAACTGAGTTGGAATCCTCTCTTTCTGGTAAGTTTGGAAGATCTACTGACAGCCAACTTTAACATGGCCATTGTTAAACAAAACCTTGACTCAATAGAAGAGAGTAAAGTCTGGAATGGTATCTTTCTTGAAGCAGTCAAAGTCAGTTGATGTCTGATAGAATACCCAAACAGACATCCATAGACTAAAAATTTTTAAACATTAGTGTGTATTACTAGTAAGCAATCTTATGGCTGTGTTTTAATATAAAATGTGTATTTTGCTAATGAAATTTATTTAATTTCTGGTGTAGTGTGGACGTGTGTGGGAACCCCTCCTGCTTACAAATGCTCTATATCCACTTTCTGAAAGTCAAGTTGGCAGTTATGATATAATTAATGTAATAAACAACATAATACTTATTTTAATGTACAGCTTGTATATGTAGTACTGTGTCTGAAGAAATGGCAGCAAAAATAAAACTTATCTTTATTACATGTAAGAAATTTATTGAATTTCTCCACACTGTAGATATCTTACTCATATTGATTAATCATGAATGTATACCACAACAGAAAGAAAAAAAATATATATTAATATTTTAAATGAAACTTGGGAAAATATCTGACTAAATATTTCTCTTGATTAATTAATACTAACTTTTCTGATCTTGTATTATACACGTAGTCCAGACTTTAGAAGTTAATTTTTTCCTATTGCGCGCTCGTAAAGCAGGAATTTATTTCCCATAGATATAATGTTTAAAATAGGGGTTACATTCTCAAGAATGAAATTATTTAGCTAATTAGTTTGTTTAAACAATGATTGATTTATCCAAAGAAATGAAAACGTAGCCTGTAAAATCAAGCAAATTATAATAATAAAGAAATTTTTTATGACTTACAAATGCTAAAGAATGTTTATTTTTCATCATCATCATCGGCTAAATGCACACTCATTGATCACTCATTATTGGATTATTAGCATTCATTGGTTTGTTGCACAAGGAGTCGTCTTCAGAAATAGTAATAGTAGTAACAGTAATCATGGCATGTGATGCAAGAAAGCAAGCATATGAGCTTATGTAGCATCAGCCAAAAAACAAAAAAAAAATTTGCACAACGATTCCCTCTAAATGTTTGTCCAGTTCCTCCTTAAATTTATTTAACCTATCAACTTCTACAACCGCTGGCCAAAGGCAAATTTCCGCACATCTGTTCTACAGCTGTCTTTCCTCAATTTGAATTTATACCCCCTTAGGTTTGTAATCTGAATAACTGGAAGAATCCCATCAGAATTCAGCATGCTCAGCCCATTCAAGGCCTTATACACCTCAATCAGATCACCTCACAGGTGCCTAGTCTCCAGCCGCTGCAATTTGTAGAACTTAAGCCTTTCTTGGTAAGCGGATCCCTTCATTCCACTCACCAACCTTGTTGCCCTTCCATGTACACACTCAAGTCTGTACACACTCAAGCAAATCTATATCCTTCCTAAAATGAGGCCTCCAGACCTGTACGCAGTACTCAAGGCATGGCCTGACCAATGCCTTATACAGAGGGACAATCACCTCCTTTTCCCTGCTAGCAAAATTCCAGTATATCATTGACAAAACCCCATGACCTGCTCTTGCAGCCTGTCTGCATTGTTCAGAAAACTCCATATCTTCAAATGCTTCAAGAGGTGTTTGTTTTCAAGATAATCTTTTCTTTTCTTTATAAATTTCAGTGGTATGCATAAGCATTTTTTAATGGAACTCACAAATTGCAACTAACACGATTTGCGCAGTAACAAGTTTACGAAGCTTTAAAAAAAAAGAACGAAGAGAAGATTCTGAAAATTTATGTTTTTTATACAATTGAAGGTTTCAGTAAAGGGGAAACACATTTCACCATAATAAAGTAAAAAACCACACCATTCCAGCTATCGGCATTTTTGAAAATGCAGTAAGATCGAGTTCACTACCCGTTTATAATTGCTTGCAGTAACAGAAAAGCCCAATAAACCAGCAAGTGCAAATTGTTTTATGGTAGGGACCTCAGAAATGTGCTTTAGAAAAATATCACAAAGCCATTCAAAATTGGTTCTTATAACAGAACATATGATAACGATGAAATTGTAGTGCATTTTAATGATTTTGAATTGATAACTAAAACAATGTGTTGTTGGGTTCACATTACGATATTTTCACAATACGATGGTGTATCTGGAACGGATTAATATCATAAAGCGGGAAACACTGTATTGTTTAGCTATGCACATGGTTTGAAATGCGATATTTATGAATGTTTAACATTCATTTTTTGCAATTAATCTTCATATTTTCGATTTTGTTCATACTTGGAAAAAAAAAAAAAAAAAAAAAAACCGTAAACCCCGGAACTCGTAAAGTGAAAACTCAAAGCGGGAACTGCCTGTACATACTTCGACTTTTCCGTTTAAATTGAAATGTATATATTTTGGTCCATTGAACTAAAAATTAACCAGGTTTTATTGTGCTAATGACTTTGCACAACTTGTTCCTAGATCTAGCCACCAAACTGCAAAGCAATCCTAGATACACATGCAACACTCTTGATCTTTTCTTCAACAGTAGTCCTTCAAAGTATGCAGTTCATATTAGTGGTTCTCTGGGTCACAATTTGGTTATGATCTCTCTTCCATTGGAACCTCTGTTATGGCCTTGTTAGTCAGGTCATTTGTTATTACAAGAATGCAAAATTGGATGGTCTGTGATTTCTCTTCCTCTTTTCTTTGATAGGAATGAATGATCTACTTGATTTCTATTCCCCCTCTTCCTTGTTTTAAATATTTTGATCCCATTGTTTAGGTCATGTCAATCAAATAATCTTTTAGGAATGAAGTCCTTTATTCTCTATCCCATCCTAAAATCTCATCCTTTTTCTTATCTAAACCTTGGATTTCAAATAAATCATTAAGGCTGTTAAAAATAATAATGTAGCATATTGAAAGTGGCCTGTATCCAAATCTCTAGCTTAATTTTTTGCCTAAAGACAAAAAACTTCAGTTCCTGGTGGCATTTTTACACTTTTTTTTTTTGAAATCTGTCCCCCTCAGCTGACTCATCTTCTGATTTGTCTTTTTACAGTGTATTATTTGGGCTAGAACCGAACCCGGAAAAATCAAAGTATATCATCATCTCACCGAGAGCACAAGCAGACCTTAATCCAGCAGTCTCTCTGGAGCCCTCAATTGCGGGTCATCTTCTCGTTGCCGCTCATTTAGTTAAATGCTTAGTGGTGATAATGGATGAAAATCTGACTTATAAGGATCCAGCAACTGCACTCAAAAGTGCTTTGGGCCTTCTGGGGCATGAAGCTCGACCTCTGTAGATCGCATAATAAAGAAATAGTCAGGAAATTTCTCTTCTACTACTTCAGCTCAATCATTGGTTACGGTATTTGAAGTCTGGTCTGAAACTCCTTTGTCCAGCCTGAAGATGCTTTGGGGTCTAGAATTCTGGGTCCTCAAGTGGGCCAACAATTGAGCTCATCTTCCTTATATGACATAGATTGCAGATCTGTAAAAATCTAAGCTACACCCTAGCCCAGCACTTGGAATATGCACAGAAGCTCACAGTGGCACCCAATCTGTGCTCTGCAGTTCATGACTTCATCAACATCTGGGAATTTGTGGGCTGGAAAATCCTGAGTAGAGCTCTCAGAAACCTTCAAGTGACACTTTCCCAACAGCATCATCGACACACTGAGCTCTGCCAACATTGATTTTGATCTGTGGTCCAGTGTTTCGGCCTACAGGGAATAAAAGAGAAAATCCATATTCACATGCTGTCACCATTCCTGTAACTGTCATTAAAACTAAAACTGACTGGCTCAATCAGTCTATATCCAGATTATACTCTACGGTACAGCCCTATATTATCAGTATCTTAGAAGATCTAGTTCAAATGCAATGATCAATAACTCAAAGCTATTTAGGTTAATCTTATGCTGGAGAAAGCGATATATTCGCTGTGATTTATGTATTCTATGGATGTTCTATGCATTCTATGAAGTTTTCTATGTTTTAGCACTTCGTATGGCTGTAACGTGAATGGTATTCTTGCAAAATATGTGAATAAAGAATTTTATTATTATTCCTTTTTTTTTATTTTTTTACCTTATGCATGGAAATTTGTTTGTATTCTCCTAGTTCTTAAAAATGGTGAAAAATCTTACCCAATTATCATTCTATGTGCTTACCTCTATTCTTTCCAGAGTAAAGGGGAAATCTATCAGTTGCCAATTCATACTATTTCAAAACTTTTGATCTAATCAATAATCACAAGTATGGATTCCATCAGTGATTATCCACTGGTGATATATGTAGGCTTATATTAGTCGTCGTTAGACAATTTTATAGAAAAGTTTGGAATTTAAGTTGCTTTTGATTGTGTTTGGCATAAAGGTATCATCTGAATCTTATTGATGCCATCTATTTTTTTTTTACAATTGAGGAGCTAGTTTTCTCTCTACCTATTTCAGGTGATAATAGATGGAATAGTACTATAAGCAAGAGCATTACAGCAAGAGTTTACTGTGTATTTTATGATAATTATTAAGCTAGGAGGAGCATGCTTTATTTGATGTTGCCTTATTATAAATTAGGCAACATCAGATACAAGGCCTTGAATGGGTTCAGCACGCTGAATTCTGATGGGATCCTTCCACTTGTTCAGATTACGAACCTAAGGAGACATAAATTCAAGTTAAGAAAGGACAGATGTAGAATAGATGTGCGGAAATTTGCCTTTAGCCAGCGGGTGGTTAATTGCTGGAACAAACTTCCATCTGTCGTTGTGGAAGTTGATAGGTTAAATAAATTTGAGGAGGAACTGGACAGGCATTTGGAGGGAATGGTGTTTTTTTTTTTTTTTTTTTGGCTGATGCTGCATAAGCTCATACATTTGCTTTCTTGCATCACATGCCACTACTACTACTGCAAACAGAATTGGCATATACATATAGTATACTATATTTAAATAATTTAATCAAATTATAGATTAAGCAAAATATTTAAAAACATTGCACTTGATATTTCTTTAATTCTGGTTTCTTTTTGGTGAGTTTAACAGGTTTTGGTAGCATTGCAGATTTCCCAACTGTATTTTAGCTTCATTTGTATTGTTAATTAGTTTGTTCATATTATTCATTTAAAATTGAGGTCTGGAGATCCTTTTGAGAATGTCTGGGTGCAGATCTGACATTTTTAAATTTAATTTATTAGGTTCATCAAATTAGTTCAATACAGTGGCAATTTTATTTGTATTAGTATTTAGTATTAGTAACAGCCGTATGGTTCAAGGAAGTCTAAGGCTTATGCTGCACCAGCCAAAAAAAAAAAAAGTAAAATAATAATAAAATAAATAATTAATAAATAATAAAAGAAAAGGAAATAGAAACCTGTGCATTCCCCTCCTCCCGCAAGTAACTATCCAGCTGATCTTTGAATTTCCCAAACTGTTAGACTCACCACCCATCTAGGTAACTTATTCTAGTAATTTATAGCTCACTGGCTAAAATTTGTTTGTATAATTAATATATAATTTTAGCTTTCCACTGGGATCAGTTTTTTTTTTTATTGGTGAAGCTAAAGCCTTGGGCTTTCTTACGCCATATGGTTAATACTAACACTATACTTGTTGGATTAACACATAATATAACAGTGTCATTTTTTTTTTTTTTCTTTTCCTTATAATAATCAAGACAGCATGATGACAATGGTAAGTTTTCTAGAGAAATTTCAGACTCTGGCAGAAACTAAAATTTGTGTGAGCTTATTCATAAAATAAGTCTTGGTCTTTCTGCTTCTCTAGAAGCTGCAAAGAACTAAAAAGCAGAACTCAGATTGGCCAACAGACCACAGTCTGTAGGCCAATCTGCACCCCACTTTAAACATCTGATTTTACATTTGAGCTATGCTTTTCAAAGAAGTTCTACGCTTACTTATGAATTACCAAAATTGATTTTTTATTTATTTTTATTTTTTTGTTTAATTTCTTTCCTTTCCTTTTTTTTTTTTAACATGCTTTGATTTCTACACTTTGTCATAAAGGTTTTTAGTTGTATAAAGATGGAAATAGCTTAGTAACCACTCCCATATAGTTGTTTTTTTTTTAAATTACTTTCCACCAGTGTTGCAGCCCATGATGACTTTGGAAAAGACTTATTTTTTGAAAGATTCTCTTGCATTCTAATTCTGTTTTGTAAGTTTTTGTATTAAAATGTACTGATTTCTCTGTCCATCTGTAATATACAAATAGGGTAAAAATTTTATTTTTTTTCATTTAGGTCTCAATGACTGGGATGATACGGACATTCTAGCACGTGTGTTAGCAGAATCCCAGCAGGAATATCTTGATTCACTAAAACGTACAGTGTCAACAACCAAAGATGATGATGCAGCCAACAGCTAACAGTTGCTGAAGTGTATTGTATAGTAATTAAAGGGAATGGGGGGTAGGATTGAAGAAAAAAAACTTGAAATTTATTGTGCCACCTGGTTGAGGGCTAATATTTGTTATACAGTCAAGAGTTAAGACAAGAATGAGGAACAGATTTTTGAATTTCCACTTTTAGGCTCTACATTTTCTGTAACTTTTTTTCCAGCCTGGTCTGAGCCAAAGGTGCTCTTACCATATCACTGTGATCCTTATGCCCAGCCTGTCACGATGCAGTGGCAATATCTAAGGGCAAAGAAACAAAATTCAGGGCAGGATATTTTCAGAATCATGCATCAAATGGTGTAGTACAGATGTACACTTAGTTCTGTTACTTATATATATTTAGCCTTTTACGCTTCTCATTAGATTCCAACATATCTCTGTGCCTGTGCTTCTTCTGTGGAAGAGGAGTACTCTTGCAGCTGTTCATGCAATATGCATACTACACCAGGGAGATAAGAATAGTGCTTCTGTACTACTGTAATGTACTGTGTTAAATCTTTTTGTTGTGTTGTCCAATAAATTTATGAAATATATGTTTATATGTGAATATTAATTTTTATTTCACCACACTTTGGAATGTACAAACTTGATATAATAATCTTTTTTGAACCACTACCTGAAACAATTAGTTATATTAGAAATTTTGAATTATTTTAATTCCTTAATAGGATTTTTACATATAATTGATTGTATTCTGTGATTTCTTTTTCTTTGTAAATTTAGTTTTATACATATTGCATATAACACTAAAAACTGTTTGCTTTAGAAAACGAGTGAAATATGAAATAATAAGCCTTGTAGGTATCAATTAGGATTATAAAGTATAATGGAATTTATTTAAGCAGGTCCTGTTTAGATGTTATCCTACTTTAAAAAAAAAAAAAAATTCTTGTTTCCAAGAAATACCCCATTTAACTTAATCATAATGTATTTTTCAATCATCTAAAATCTTTATTTAAAATCATATTTATTCACTATGTTTGTGCAGGGAAGCCAGCAGCTTTTGCTGCACCAACCAAAAAAAAAGAAAAAGTTCTTGTGTTTACTTCTTCCTACAGATCCATCAGACTTTTCTCAGCTACTTGTGGAGACAGTTTATTCCAGTGATTAAGAAGAAGAATCTTTATTGCAACAATAATATTAATAACAAGATACAAAATACAGTATATATTGCAACCTACCCATCATGGCCACAGGCCAGGGGTTTACATGTTCATTAAATTACTGGATAAAAAAAGAAAGTTTTCTACAATCCAGTCTATAATTCTTGTCCCATTGTGTGAATTGATGCACTCTGATTCTAGCATCATTTATTACCATGAAAATTTCACCTTCATTTGTTTTACTGTTCATTCTAAAAGTAATATAAACCTCAATTATATCCACTCTTAAGGTCTACTGAATAAGTTTGACTTATTCAGTAGATCACATATTTGAATCTCTCCTCAAATGAGTGCTCCCATAGCCAGTCTCACTAGAACATTTATTGCCTTTAGATGTTTCCTAGAAGTTCAGTTTTTTTTAAATATGGACATCATACCTGGACACATTTCAAGTGCAGTCTCACACTTGCCTTGTAGTGGAATTATAACTTCCTGTCTCTATTAGCAAATGATTAATAAATCATCAAAAGGCACCATGGAGTTCTACTTTGCTGCTTGTCTGCACTATGCAGAGCACTTGATATCAGCTTAGATTATAACCCTAATTTCCTTCCTCATCTGTTTTGATAAGGGTATAAGTTACTTTGAAGTTATTTTCAAGTGTAAAACCTTAGTTTGCAGCACTAAAACATACTGTATGTGCCACTTATTTGACCAGCTCAATCCTGTTCGTTTCAGCCTAAAGGGGCACTGTTGGTTATTAAGAGGCGCCTCCATAGCCAGGTGGGAAGGAGCAGCAGTGCATAGCACACGCTTCTTGATTAGACCGGGGTTCGAGCCCGTCACCACCAAATACGGAGGATGCGGAAAGATCAGGGAATGACCACCGCATATCCCGGAGCAATATGGCCTTAGTTGCTAATGCTCCTAAAAACCAAATAACAATAACAAATAACAACTTGGTTATTAAGACAGAAACAGGAGTGGTCAAAAGATTGATCCCTTAGGCACTGTACTTCTAACTTTAGCCCATTCTTAAGATTAATCAATAATTATGACTCCCTCATCTGTTGTGAAGTGATCTCATAATCTAAGCATCTTAGCTATGATCTCAATATATTTCAGCTTATATAGCAGCCTGTCACTCTGGGCAAAATCAAATGCTTTGTTGAATTTCAAACAGTGTCAGATTTCTTTTCTATATTGTTTGAGTGGCAACACTGTTATATAATAGCTTAATCAGGTCAGTTAAACAAGATTTTCCCTTTACAAAATATTCCCTCAAAGAGCGAATGTTTTGTAAAGGGAAAATCCTGTTATTCCCTCGAAGAAAATATTTTTATTTAGATGACCAGGTATTGCATTCTTAATTGTTGCTGGATGACATCTGCTTAGATTACAATTCAACTAGAGAAGTGTACCCTCATTGACACTTCTCCATTTGAAGGGAATCACCTCTGAGTCAAATGAGGCCCCTTGGTTTCATTTACTTTAATGGTTTTACTTTAATAGTATAATGGTGTGTTACTACTACGTTGCTGCTACTTTACTTTTGTTAAACTTTGCTTGCTGCCCCAGCACCTATGCAGCCTTCAGGCACAATTTTTTCCAATAAACAGCCCTCTGTAATTTCCCATATTGTTCATTTCTACAAGTCTTTGGTTCAGTGGCATAGTTGGTCCTGACACGAAGGGAGTTTCATCTCTAAAGATAGCGAAGTACTCCATCAATACATTGCTCATATCAGTGAATATCTCATGTTCATTACGTAAGGATCTAATCCGATTTGTCCTTTTCTTTATATTTATATGCCTATGAAACTTCGTTGTCCCAATTCTTGACATTTTTAGAAAGCATTTTCTCATAATTAGCCTTTGGCAACCTACCTACCTATTTCTGTGGTATTGTTATATACTTCAGCACTTTTCATTCTCTGTAACTGTAATATTAATTTTTATTATTAATTTTTCATCTGTTAATTTTTGCCCTGTTAAGCTAGTCAGTCCTCAGTCATTCCTTTCCTTCATCCTCTTTATGCAATATTTTTTTAATGGTATATATGCATTTGTAGTTTTATGTTATTAGTGGCTTAAGGTCATTACGTAATTTACCTCTATTCTGTCTGCTCATACTGTCTTTCATGGTGGAAGGAGGTGGCGTACCACCTTAGACTGTCATAGTCCACTTTTTTTGAAATTGAAATCTGTGAAAGCCCTTGAATTTAAAAGCTGAGACCTCATTCATCATCATCCTTAGTATTACTGAATCACTCCCCATTAAGGGATCCTGTACTCTCAAATGCTGTTGTGCTGTCATGATCATTGATAATGATCAAGTCCTGAATTTTCTTGCCTTTAGTACTTTCATTTTTTAAATTTTGTCCCATGGTGAGTTTCTATACTAATTGCTCCAAACAGTAAGGGACAGATTGATATCTCTGATAATGAAGAAACTCTCACTTGCTCGCCTATTCCATCTGTATATAGAGGGCAGTCCAGATTGTAGATTACTTCTGATAGACTCCTTATCCTATTTGAAACATTGATAGCCAATATGGTAGAAATTTTGGATCTCAGTCTGTTGTCCGCTGTCTTCAGAGGAACAAACAGTGAAGGATTTTTTTTTTTTTAATGAAAACCTCAAACACGAAAAGTATTAGAACCAGTAGTGTTTATTACCGTGCATGAATTGAAGGTTGAGAAGATGAAAGAAGATACTGTTGCCTTAGTTTTTAAATTAACATTTATTATTAGACTTGAATTTCTGTAGATTGTAATTTTCAGTAAATGCATGTGAAGGAATGTTTTTGCAAAAAACAGAAGTTGAAGGAAGAAAAGTGAGAAGATGGACAGCAAGAGGATGTTGACTGGCTGTGGAATGTGTTCCGACTGGTTTGGGAGAGAGAGATGGAAGTGAAATTATAGAGCCAATTAAGAACAGTGCTCACTGAAGTATCCATAGAAAAGGGCTGCAGCAGAAACAAGACATCTATGAGACAGAGCGGAGAGACTTGAGTTGGGTCATTATTTAACCTAACTGCCCTCTTTTGAATGGAGCCTAGAAGCCTGAGAAAGATTTTGGGAGCACCATCCCAGATGTGGAAAGAATATTCCACGTAAGGGCAGATTTCAGATTTGTACAGAGTGAGTAGCTGTTTAGAAAAAAGTAATGCTGAGAATGAAAGAGAAAACCGTTTTTTTTTTTTTTTTATACAGAGGTATTTGTGATATTCTTATGCCAAAAGGATATTAAAAGTCACCATAATCCCTAATAGAAATAAACTATTATCTAGAAATGAGTGTTGTCAAAAATAAGCTTAGGAGCAGAAGCCTTTTTGCAAGATATGACAGAACAGTTTTAGAAGGATTGAAATTAATTTTTCTTTGCCCCACTGGAGCATTATCTGGAGATCAGCATTTATGGAATTGATAGTGGATATTTGGGAAGTTGAAGCTGCTTGTGCAGGGCAACGTTTCTCAAACTGGAAGATCAATTGAAATGTTGTATCATCAGCAAAACTATCAATAGGGATTTCCAGTCAATGGAAGAAGGTCATTAATATACAAAAGGAAAAGAGTGGGAGAAAGAACAACCTTGGGGAATACAGCACTAGAGGAAAAGTTAAACGACAAAGAATTACCAATCATCACCCACAGTGACAAATAATAATTACAAAAATTAGTTGGTAATCTGTGATATGGAAGCTTATTTAGACCTTTATGCCAGATAACAAACAAATGCCTTTGAAATGTCAAGAGCAACTGATTAATTTTCACCAAACTTTTCTATTTAGTTTGTCCATAGATGGGTAACAGATATTACCAATGGATCAACTGATGGAAGGTTCTAGATAGTTTAGCAGTTGCTAGTTAATGGATTTCCAGAAAAAGAAGTGCAATGGGACAGTAATTGGATGGGAGGAATTTGTCACACTTAAGAAACTTGTTAGGATATGAGCAAATTTACAACCAGAAGGAATAACACCAGTGAAATAAGAATAAAAATGTAACACTGGTCAGTAGTAAACTCAAGAGCACGTCAACTTTACCATTGTGAGCTTTGGTGTAGGCAGAAATTGAACCTAGATTTTTGGTGCAAGCCAATTGTGATATGCAGCATTCTTATCTTGAACAGCCATAGGACATTTATTTAAAAAACCAAGGTGTAGATAATATATTTTTAGGTGGAATAAAGGATTTCATACCTACAAGAATAATTCTGCTGTCTGAAGATTTAAAGCAGTAAAACAGTGCATTCTTGTATTCCAACAAAATATGAAGCTGAGAAATGCTTTGATGGAGAAGAAACCAAGTTCTGATTTGAGGTATGTAGAGGACCACTCATGTCGACTGTGTACTTGAAATGGCTGTTCATGAGAAAGATTGAGTTGGCTGTGATTAGGATTGTCTGGTTGGTAAATAAACAATCTGTGCATCAGTAATTGCAAGAGCCCTAGTATTTCGACCAGTTAGATCTGGTTACTAGAAAACAAGCCAGCTGGAGTTGTGAACGTTAAAATTGCCAAGGGAAATTATCTCTTAGGAAAGTTGGACTGGAGAAAGTCAAGTTTCAAAGAATGGTAGTCAGAGTTTCAAACAATTAGTGGAGTTAGGAGAATAATAGAGGCAACATGAATTTATTAATGGGTGTAGAGATTTTAAGCCACAGATGATTGCAAATTCCAAATTAAATCTGATGGAATATCAGGGCAGATGTATGCACTGGTACCACCTTTGATGCAAAAGGAATCTTACAGTAAATAATTAGGACAACTGAGTTGAGCAGTGGTTGGATCAACCAATAATTTGGATTCTGTCAGTAAATATAAGTGGGTCTTGGCAGAGTATAAGTGGAAATGAACATAATCGAGATTGGAAGTGAGAGCGTGTGTATTTGTGCGGAATGAATTAAGGGTTTGATCTTTTCACAGATAAGTTCGTTCTGTTTGACTATCCATGATGTATTCAGTTGTAAGAAAAGGTGGGGAGGTCATGTAGAAAATAATGAATTTTTTTGGATATGGCATTCACGAAAGAATATACCCAGCTCCTTGGAATTACAATGCCTCGACAATGCTCCCTGCATACACTACTAGGACTCCCAGTCTATCTGGCTGAGGAGGCGAGGCAGCATGATTAAATGCTAGCTGATTTGGCTACTTCCTAGGGTTACTGTTAAGTTCAATCCTAAGGGCTATCTAGAGGCTGACCTGTGAACACCATTTTAGAGCTGTGCCCTATAAATGCGGGCACACTAAGGGAATATTATCTTTGATGTTTGGCTTTCTGCTACCCAAGATACCATGATTTCTTACACCGATGATTTTGCTTCATTTATTCAACACTTGATCACAAGCTTGGCGTTTCTCCACCAAAGACTTCAATGATGCTTCTAAAGCAAACCCTATCTCTACTATGGATCATGAACTTGGGGGCTCACATCTGGTGAGTATGAGTTTGGTACACCCAGGGTCCTGAGCTGGATATCATTCTTCTCTTGGTGATTCCTTTTGACTCTCTCTTGGGGGGGCCCTCAGTAGCCAGGTGGGCAGGAGCAGCAGTGTGCAGCACGCTTCTTGATTACACCGGGGTTCGAGCCCATGACCACCAAATACGGAGGATGCGGAAAGGTCAGGGAATGACCATCGCATATCCCCCGAGCAATATGGCCTTAGTTGCTAATGCTCCTAAAAACCAAATAAACAATCTCTCTCAGGGTAACTCGGGAATTTTTTTGGCTGGTGCAGCATAAGTTTCAGGCTTCCTTGCACCATATGGCTAATAATAGCATTAGCATTAGTAGAGGCATATGGTGCAAGAAAGCAAGCTTTTATGCAGCATCAGCCAAAAAAAATCCACTCCCATTTCACCCCTCAGGGTCCTCCGTAGCCAGGTGGCCAGGAGCAGCAGTGCGAAGCACATGCTTCTTGATTAGACCATGGTTCGAGCCCGTGAGAACCAGATGCAGAAAGATCAGGAAATGAACACCGCATATCCCTGGAGCAATATGGCCTTATTTGCTAATGCTAAAAACCAAATAACATTTCACCCCTCCATTCGTTCCAAATACCTGTCCAGCTCAGCCTTAAATTTATTTAGGCTATAAACTTACACAACAAAAGATAGAAGTCTGTTACACCAACCAACTACACACTGGCTAAAGAACTTCTGCACATCTATCCTACAACTGTCCTCAATTTCAATTTATGCCCTCTCAGGTGATTATTCTGAGCAAGAGGAAGGATTCCATCAGCATTGAGCATGCTCAAACCATTCAAGGCTTTATACACCTCAAGCAGATCACCTCGCAGTGCTAAGTCTCCAGACACTGTAATTTGCAAAACTTAAGCCTTTCTTCGTAAGAGCAACCCTTTGTTCCATTCACTAATTTTGTTGCCCTTCTCTGTACTCGTTCCAGCAGCTCTACATCCTTCTTGAAATGAGGCCTGTATACAGTACTCAAAGTGTGGCCTGACCATTGCCTAATACAAGGGAATAATCACCTCCTTATCCCTGCTAGAAAAATTCCCGTATATCATTGATAAAACACCATGAGCTACTCTTGCAGCCCATCTGCACTGCTCAGTGAACTTCATATCTGCCTGCACAATTACACCCCAGGTCCTTTTCATTCTCTACCACTGTCAGTGTAGTACCTGTGGAGTTTGCTACCAACACGCCATTGGCAATCTAAACTGGTTAATCTAACCTGGTTCCCTTTAAAAACCATCACCAGGCAGGGGGAGGGAGGAGACAGGTCTCTTGTCTCCTCTCTTGTCTCCACTGACCTCTGGGGGATGCCTACTCTATCGTCCCTATTCTTCTGTTTTTCCCCCAGTCTTCAGTCTACCCGGTGCTGTTTCTTGTAATCTATCTTGTGAACTCCTCTGACCGTTTGGTCGTCCCGGAGTATAAACAGAAAATTTATTTATTTATTTATTACCCCTCTCTCTCACTAAACCGACTGAGTACACTCCTTAACAATGCCGCCAAATTCTAATCAATGTCTAAATTCTACTGGTTTCCTGTAAATCTCTAAGACAACTAACAGTATTTTCTTTTGTCTAGCGTATCGCCCCACACGTCTAAATTTAATAACATCAAAATTTTGCCCGACCTATTAGGCATCTCTTTAACGTTCAACCCTAACGAGCGATTTCCTAACAGCAATGCCATTAAGCATTAATGTCAAACGCATAATTTTTATTTATTTATTTTTTTAGATCCTAGCCACTGAAATCCTAGGAAACTAGGTGGCAGGACCTGCCAGAGCAATTTCTTGTGATACTGGATACACACGGCTAGCCTCCACATGGTGAAGTATGGGCAACGTCGAGCCCCACTTGGGGCCTGGCAGCCAATAAGCCGGACAAACAATGGGCACAGCATATCACACTGCACAGACATGGCCCACACACTTTCAAGTCTGGCTTGACAGTGTACTGTCCTCGATACAACGAAACGCATACGGAGAGGGGAGAAATCCCAGGTGCCATCTGACACGAACATACCTTATACCTTGTCAGTGTTGTACCACAGAGTTGATACATTACTCTGCGGTTACTGCTTCCCAAATGTAGTACTTTACATTTGTCAATGTTAAACTTCGTTTGCCGCCTCTCAAGGCCCATCTGCTCAACTTTTCTAAATCCTGTTGCAGCAGCGTACTGTCAGTGTCCTTAACAACTCTGCCATCCTTTGTATCATCCGAAAAGTTGGACATTAATTTTATATACCATCATCAATATCATTGATGAATAAGGAAAAGAACAATGGACCCAACACTGAACCCTGGGGGACTCCACTAATAGTCCACAAACAGTAATGTCCATTGATTACCACTCTGTCTTCTCCCACTCAACCATCGCTTTATCCATAGCAGCAATTTGTCTCCAATGCCACACTGCTCCAATTTGTGCAGCAGTCTTCCATGTGCAACAGTATCAAAAGCCTTTCTAAGATCCAAATATATGATATCAAAGTTATTTCCTGTATTCAGTTCCTTTGTGATATCCCACATCATAGTATCCAATCAAATTTGTCAGGCAAGACTTTCCCTTAACAAAACTATGCTGTGTCCGAGCTATAAATGAAGTCTTGTCTAGATGATCCTGCAATGCTTCTTTAACCAGTGCCTCCATTAATTTCCCTACAACAGAAGTTAAATTAACAGGTCTATAATTACTTGTGTCTCCCTTTGATCCTCTGTGAATTGGGCAACACCGTATAGATGGGTCACATTTGCACATTTCCAGTCCACGGGTACCTCCCCTGAGTCCAAGGAAGCTCTCATAATTATGGCTAAGGGTTTGCTTACTTCCTTTGCTGCATCTTTTAATATAACTGGATAGATCCCATCCACCCAGGGTGCCTTTTTTATGTTTATCTTCAACAATTTCTCCTTCACTTTCCTCTCAGTTATTACAAAATCAACTAGCTCACTGCCAGAGTTTAATTCACCTGTGGTTTTCCTCTCCCTGAATAACTCCTCATGTGTGAATGTAGATGCAAAATACTCATTTAGTTTGTTAGCTACCTGGGCAGGATCATAAATAGTTGAACCATCGATATCCAGTGGACCAAACTGATTCATCCCTTTCCTTCTAGAGTTTACATGGGTAAAGAACTCTTTGCTGTTTTTCTTTGCGTACTTTGCCAAAGATTTCTCGTAATCTGCCTTTTCCTGCCTAATCTCCTTCGTGACTTAGTTACAGACCAGCTTATATCAATCATTGGCTTCCATGTCACCCATTAACTTATATGTATCCCATGCATTTTTCTTCTCTGCCATATGTCTCATTAGTTCATCTGACATGGACTCAGAAAGTTTTGAAATTCTGTACAGTGGGATCAACTGACGATGTTACTAACAGTAAATTCTAAGTGGAAAGCATTCAAGGAATTAATCGTGGATGCTACTAAAAGTTTCATACCTATGAAGAAATATTGTTCAATGTTTAGGCCTAAATGGTTATCAAATGAACAAATGAGACTCGTAACAGAGAAGAAAAATACATGGGATGCATATAAATTTTCAAGCGACTCAGAAGCCTATGGCAGATATAAGCTAGTCTGTAATCAGGTGACAAAGGAGGTTAGGCAGGCGAAGGCAGATTACAAGAAATCCTTGGCAAAAGATGCTAAGAAAAACAGCAAGGATTTCTTTACTTGTATAAACTCTAAAAAGAAGGGGATGAATCTGATTGGTCCACTTGACATCGATGGTTCGACTGTTGATGATCCTGCTCAGATAGCAAACAAACTAAATGAGTATTTTGCATCTACATTCACACATGAGGAATTATTAAGGTTTGAAAGCGGCAGAAGGTTATCAAATTGTAGCAGGATACTTAATGATTTTTGAATAACTGAAAGCAAAGTGGAGGAGAAATTGTTGAAGTTAAACATAAGAAAAGCACCTGGGGTGTATGGGATCTATCCAGTTATATTAAAGGAGGCGGGAAAGCAACTAAGCAAACCCTTAGCCATAATTATGAGAGCATCCTTGGACTCGGGAGGTTTCCACGGACTGGAGATGTGCAAATGTATCCCCAATTCACAAAGGGGGATCGAAGGATGACATGAGTAATTACAGACCAGTTAGTTTAATTTCTGTTCCGGATAAAATAACGGAGTCACTGGGTAAAGATGCATTGCAGGATCATCTAGACAAGACCGCAGCAATAATTCAGACACAGCATGGGTTTGTTAAGGGAAAGTCTTGTCTGACAAATTTGATAGGATATTATGATGTGGTTACAAAGGAACTGGATGCAAAAAATAATTTTGATATCATATATTTGGATTTCAAGAAAGCTTTTGACACTGTTGCGCATGGAAGACTATTGTACAAATTGGAGCAGAATAGTATTAAGGGTAAGTTGCTACAATGGATAAAAGGATGGTTAAGTGGGAGAAGACCGAAGGTTGTAATCAATGGGTGCTGGTCTTCGTGGACTAATGTTATAAGTGGAGTCCCACCGGGTTCGGTGTTGGGTCCACTGTTGTTTTGTATATTTATCAATGATATTGATGAAGGTATATCAAGCTTAATGTCGAAGTTTGCAGATGATACAAAGGTTGGCAGGGTTGTTAATCACAGCAATGGCAGTGTGCTACTGCAACAGGATCTAGATAATTTGGGCAGATGGGCTAAGAAGTGGCAACTGAAGTTTAACCTTGACAAATGCAGTGTACTGCATATGGGAAGAAGTAACCCCAGAGAAACGTACCAACTGTGTGGTACTACACTTAAGGTGGTAGAAAATGAAAAAGACCTGGGAGTAATTGTGCAGTCAGATATGAAGTTTTCTGAGCAATGCAGACAGACTGCCAGGGCAGGTCATGAGGTTTTGTCAGTGATATATAGGAATTGTGCTAGCAGGGAAAAGGAGGTGATTGTCCCCCTGTATAAGGCAATGGTCAGGCCACGCCTTGAGTGCTGCGGACAGGTCTGGAGACCTCATTTTAGGAAGGATGTAGATTTGCTTGAGCGTGTACAGAGAAGGGCAACAATATTGGTGAGGGGAATAAAGGGATCCTCTTACCAAGAGAGTCTTAAGTTCTGCAAATTGCAGTGGCTGGAGACTATGCACCTGCGCGGTGATCTGATTGAGGTGTATAAAGCATTGAATGGGTTCAGCACGCTGAATTCTGATGGGATCCTTCCACTTGTTCAGATTACGAACCTAAGGGAGCGTAAATTCAAATTAAGAAAGGACAGATGTAGAATTGATGTGCGGAAATTTGCCTTTAGCCAGCGGGTGGTTAACTGCTGGAACAAACTTCCATCAGTCGTTGTGGAAGTTGATAGGCTGAATAAATTTAAGGAGGAACTGGACAGGCATTTGGAGGGAATGGTGTGATTTTTTTTTCTTTTTTTTTTTTTGGCTGATGCTGCATAAGCTCATACACTTGCTTTCTTGCATCACATGCCACTACTACTACATCCATTTAGGCCTAAACCTCTAACAATATTTCTTAGTTGGTTTGTAAACCCTAGTAGCTTCCAAGATAAATTCTTTGAATGCCTCCCACTTAGAATTTGCTGTTGGTAACATCATCAATTGGTCCCACCGTATAGAATTTAAATAGTGTCTCAGACCACCGTAGTCGCCTTTACGAAAGCAAAAACCCTCTCCTTTACCCCTGATGGTAGTTACCTCTTTGAGTAAATCCCACTTCCGCACACTGTGATCACTGCCATCTAGTGGTTTCTTTATCTGCAGATTCTTAATGCATGAAGAATCAGTACTGTTAATCAGATCAAGAGTATTACTCCCTGTAGTTGCCTCCCGAACATGTTGATGTAGAAAACAATCATCCAAGAAATCCACAAAATCCTTGCTAGTGTGTGAGTGACCAAACTGAAAATTCTAGTCAATATCCGAGAAATTAAAATCTCCCATTATAAGACTCTCTAATTTACTGACCCACTTTATTTCCCTGTACAGTTTCTTATTATACTCACCAGAGTCAATTCGGCCTATAGCACACTCCTACTCTCAATTTTGATTTCCCAATGCTTATGTCACGCCAAACTGACTCGACACTGCACTGTCCAGCGATGTCGACAGGCTGCACTTCCTTGAATTTTATGTCTTTCTTAACTAATAGCATAACCCCTCCTCCCTGTACACATTGTATTTCTCAAATTCCAGTTCTGCATTCCATAAATGGATTTAAACTGAGGATGGATAAAACTACCGTCTGCAGCCTTCCCACTCGGCTATCATAACCGTTAAATGACACTTTGTCTGCCTCATGCCAGTTACCGTAACCAAAATTAAATAACTGTATAAGGCCTTGTGTCTCTTGGTGGGATGGAACTGAACAGCATAATCTTAACCTTTGGGTACTCACATGTTTTCTTCCCTATTATTTGCTGTGGTGCAGAGCATGGTATGCAAAAGGTGAATCAAACAACCTCTCAAGTTATCAATCCAGGATCAATAACGTCAAGCACAGCGTTGAGGGTCAAGCAGCACCAGTGGTTTTCCATAACTCCTCTATGATTTCTCTAATGTTGCGATACAGTTTACTGTAAAAGCCCGAAAGTGTGAGTTTTGTTGTTTGTGCAGGGTTCTATTCTGGCCTCAGCCTATCGGCTTATGGAGTACCACAGACTCCAAGTTTTCGTCCACAGAGATGGCACAGGAGCTGAGCCAGAGTGGATTTGTTACTCTAGCTGGGCCAGAGTGGATTTGTTACTCTAGCTGGGCCAGAGTGGATTTGTTACTCTAGCTGGGCCAGCCCTGGCTTTACCTGAGCTTCCCAGGGAAGGCTTACAAAAACAAGAGCACACAAGAATAGTCAAGAGAGCTTGGAAAGTAACAGATGAACGATAGGGAAGAATGTTCACCTGGACATGCGAAGAGACAAAAGGGAAAATGCTTAGGAAAGAGGATGCAGGGAGAAGTGGTTTCTTTATGGTAGCCAGTCTGTGGAGTAGTCCAAAAGTAATTCCATGTCTCCTCGGATCAGCAGTGATAATCAGATGTCTGTTAATGTTACTGAGTTGAGAACGTCCAACATGAAATAGGCAGGGAACAGTAGTGGGGTAAAGATCATTTTGGAGTCTAGTTCGGAATTCAAAAACGTGTGAATGATGTAACAGCATGATAGTGCTCTTATATTAGGTAGAGATAATAATAATAATAATAGTAATCGTGGCATGCGATGCAAGAAAGCAAGCGTATGAGCTTATGTAGCATCAGCCAAAAAAAAAAAAAAAAAAAAAAAAATTTCACACAATCATTCCCTCTAAATGTTTGTCCAGTTACTCCTTAAATTTATTTAACCTATCAACTTTCACAACGACAGATGGAAGTTTGTTCCAGCAATTAACCACCCGCTGGCTAAAGGCAAATTTTGCACATCTATTCTACAGCTGTCTTTCCTCAATTTGAATTTTATACCTCCTTAGGTTCGTAATCTGAACAAGTGGAAGAATCCTATCAGAATTCAGCGTGCTCAACCCATTCAAGGCCTTATACATCTCAATTAGACCTTGCAGGTGCCTAGTCTCCAGCTGCTGCAATTTGCAGAACACAAGCCTCTCTTGGTAAGAGGATCCTTCATTCCCCTCACCAATCTTACTGCTCTTCTCTGAACACGCTCAAGCAAATCTACATCCTTAAAAAATCAAGATGTTCTTTATTCCTAGGATTATCAGCAATATTTGGGATGAGGGAAATTCTGTGATCCTCCTAGGTAGGGCAGTGGTAGATGACGGTCACGTCTTCAGGGGAACCACAGGGACACAATGTGTTATTTGCAACACCCAGATTTGTTAACTTCTGGTTAAACTGTCCATTGTTTGTATAAAAGTAAGCCTCAGGAAGCTTTGGGCTTGTGACTACCCTTCATATAAACTTTTTGTAATGTTTCCTTTGGTAGATGATATAGTCCTGCCGTTTTTGGTATACTTCTATGATTCTTTTGTGCTCTGGCTGCTGTCTACGTTAAACCCGTGTGCTCCTGAATTTTTTGTTGAAAGTGTGGTATTAAGAGTTATTTGATTTTCTTGGTGATCATTTGGTTGACGGAGCTGGATTATGGTGGAGTTCAGTGTATTTTTAACAATATCAGGTAGTATTTAACTATTTATAGACAATAGTTTATTTTGACAGTTGGAACTTTCTTCGTTCTAACAGTCAGTTGATTATTTGTTTATGCTACAGCATAGCGTAAATACTTAAAATTTTATCTGGCTATAATTTAAAATCCTAATGCGTAGAGACTGGGAGACCTTAATTAATGAGAACGACCTTACTGTTGTGTGTGTGTCACGGTTTGAATCTGAGGAAATATAATTAAACTTAAAAGCTTAGAAGTGATTTTTGGAAATTGTAGTGACACTGCATATTATGACTGAATTTTGATTAATAAGCATAAATGAATAAAATGAGTGTTAACAAAGATACTGTGTCAGGGGAGGATAACAAAAGAAATAGGAAATCCACTGTTAAAATTCAGTTTCCTGTGATTGAGCCTTTTGTTAATAATGATTAGATAAATACAGTGAATTGGTTTTTTAACGAACCTGTGGAAGATAGTGACAGGTTTTCAAATTCTGATAGTAACGATTCCCATAAGATATTTAAAAGTCTAAAAGCAAGGTAATAAGCTAAAGACTGGATGGGCCAAATTTGACAATATTAAGGGGTCACCATTAGCATTAGCATTAGCATTAGTAGAGGCATATGATGCAAGAAAGCAAGCTTATTCAGCATCAGCCAAAAAAAAAAAAAAAAAAAAAAACCACTCCCATTTCACCCCTCCGTTCGTTCGAAATACCTGTCCAGTTCAGCTTTAAATTTGTTTAGGCTATCAACTTCAACAACAAGTGATGGAAGTCGGTTCCACCAACCAACCACCCGCTGGCCAAAGGCAAATTTCCGCACATCTATCCGACATCCGTCCTTCCGCAATTTGAATTTATGCCCTCTGAGGTGATTATTCTGAGCAAGATGAAGAATCCCATTGGCATTGAGCATGCTCAAACCATTCAAAGCCTTATACACCTCTATCAGATCACCTCGCCGGTGCCTAGTCTCCAGACTCTGTAATTTGCAAAACTTAAGCCTTTCTTCGTAAGAGCAACCCTTTGTTCCATTCACTAATCTTGTTGCCCTTCTCTGTACCCGTTCCAGCAGCTCTACATCCTTCCTGAAATGAGGCCTCCAGACCTGTATACAGTACTCAAGGTGTGGCCTGACCATTGCCTTATACAAGGGAATAATCACATCCTTATCCCTGCTAGAAAAATTCCTGTATATCATTGACAAGACACCATGAGCTACTCTTGCAGCCCGTCTGCACTGCTCAGAGAACTTCATATCTGCCTGCACAATTACCCCCAGGTCCTTTTCATTCTCCACCACTGTCAGTGTAGTACCACAGAGTTGATACGTTGCTCGGGGGTTACTGTTTCCCATATGTAGTACTTTACATTTGTCAATGTTAAACTTCATTTGCCACCTCTCAGCCCATCTGTTCAACCTTTCCAGATCCTGTTGCAGCAGCATAGCATCAGTAGTGTCCTTAACGACCCTGCCAACCTTTGTATCATCTGCAAACTTGGACATTAAACTTGATATACCATCATCAATATCATTCATAAACACCGAAAACAACAACGGACCCAACACTGAACCTTGAGGAACTCCACTAATAACATTAGTCCACGTTGAGCAGTGTCCATTGATTACCACTCTCTGTCTTCTGCCACTCAACCATCCCCTTATCCATAGCAGCAATTTGCCTCCAATACCACTCTGCTCCAATTTGTGCAGCAGTCTTCCATGTGCAACAGTATCAAAAGCCTTTCTAAGATCCAAATATATAATATCAAAGTTATTCCTTGCATCCAGTTCTTTTGTGACTACATCATAGTATCCAATCAAATTGGTCAGGCAAGACCTACCCTTAACAAAACCATGCTGCGTCTGAGCTATAACTGAATTCTTGTCTAGATGATCCTGCAGTGCTTCTTTAACCAGTGCCTCCATTAATTTACCTGGAACAGAAGTTAAACTAACAGGTCTATAATTACTTGTGTCAGCCTTTGATCCTCCTTTGTGAATTGGGGTTACATTTGCACATCTCCAGTCTATGGGTACCTCCCCTGAGTCCAAAGAAGCTCTCATAATTATGGCTAGGGGTTTGCATACTTCCTTTGCTGCCTCCTTTAATATAACTGGATAGATCCCATCCACCCCAGGTGCCTTTTTTATGTTTATCCTCAACAATCTCTCCTCCACTTTCCTCTCAGTTATTACAAAATCATCCAGCTCACTGCCCATGTTTACTTTACCTACATCATTCTCCTTCCTGAATAACTCCTCATGCGTGAATGTAGATGCAAAATACTCGTTTAGATTGTTAGCCATCTGGGCAGGATCCTCAACTGTTGAACCATCAATATCCAGTGGACCAATCTGATTCATTCCTTTCCTTCTCGAGTTCAAATATGTAAAGAACTCTTTTCTGTTTTTCTTTGCATCCTTTGCCAAGGATTTTTCGTAGTCTGCCTTTGCCTGCCTAATCTCCTTTGTGACTTGGTTACAGACCAACTTATATCTATCATAGGCTTCCATGTCACCCATTAATTTGTATGTATCCCATGCATTTTTCTTCTCTGCCACATGTCTCATTAGTTCATCTGACAACCATTTAGGCCTAAACCTTGAACAATATTTCTTAGTTGGTATGTAAAGCCTGGTAGCCTCCAAGATTAGTTCCTTGAATGCTTCCCATTTTGAGTTTGCTGTTGGTAACATCATCAGTTGGTCCCACTGCATAGAATTTAAATACTGTCTCAGACCATCATAATCGCCTTTACGAAAACAAAAACCCTTCCCTTTACCTCTGATGGTAGTTACCTCCTTGAGTAAATCCCACTTCAACACACTGTGATCACTGCCACCTAGTGGTTCATTTATCTGCAGATTCTTAATGCATGAAGAATCACTACTGATAATCAGATCAAGAGTATTGCTCCCTCTTGTTGCCTCACGAACATGCTGATGTAGAAAACAATCATCCAATAAATCCACAAAAGCCTTGCTAGTGTGCGAGTGACCAACCCACAAATTCCAGTCAATATCCGGGAAATTAAAATCCCCCATTATAAGACTCTCTGATTTACTGGCCCACTCTATTTCCCTGTACAATATCTTATTATACTCATCAGAATCATTAGGCCTATAGCACACTCCTACTCTCAATTTTGATTTCCCTATGCTTATGTCACACCAAACTGACTCGACACTGCCCTGTCCATCGATGTCGACTGGCTTCACTTCCTTGGACTTTATGTGTTTCTTAATTAATAGCATAACCCCTCCTCCCCTCCTGTCCTGTCTATCTTTTCTATACACATTGTATTCCCCAAATTCCAGTTCCGCATTACTTATATCTGTGTGACACCACGTCTCTGATATCCCAACAATATCTGCCTTTGATGTTTTGAGCAATACCTCAAATTCATCAAATTTATTTACCAAACTCCTAGCATTGGTGTACACACAGGTATACATGCACCTGTTTCTATTCTTAGCTACCCTAACACAACCCATGTGTTTACTTGTACCGCAATGACTACCAGCAGTCTCTGAAATATCCGGCATCTTGTTTTTCAGGCTTCTGCTCATTTCAATAGAAGCAGTGCAAGAATCACTTCCACCTCTGCCAGTGGCTACTGTTAATCTATTAGTCCTTGTATCCCCCCCAACTAGCAGTTTTCCGACCCACCTAACACTGCCTCGACAGCATCAGCAAAAATTCTTGCACCCTTTCTATTTAAGTGTATCCCATCCCTGTAGAAGCAATCTCTCCTGTTAACAAGTACAGTCCAGGCTGAAAAAAATTTTACCCCTTGAGCCTTGCACAATCCCTCCAGGGCCGAATTGATCGACAAGGCTCTCATCATATACTCCCTCCTATCGTGTCTGGGCAGAATTGCAGACACTCTCAAGTTCAACCCTAATTCACGGCTTTTTTTCAACAGTGACCTGTACTTGCTAAGTAGTTCCGCCGGTCTCCTACTCTTAATATCATTAGTGCCAACGTGTACAACTATATCACCTTTTGTGCCCTTAAAAGATGATATCCGCTCTACAACGTCATCAACCTTTGCCCCTGGCAGACATACCCTGGTCCTATTCCACCTATCCTTTTTACAAAGCAAATTCCCCGTTTCCCTGACAATAGAGTCACCAACAACTACTAGTTCCTGTGGGACCAGCGCATTCTGCCTAGGGGGCTGCCTCTGTGTTGCCTGATGACCAAGTGCAAGCTCTGGCGTTGATGTGGGCAGCTGAGAGCTTGATGGGCCCCTCAATTTATTTCCTTCGAGGGCATCCACCCTGTCCTTCAAGCTCTCATAAAGGCCCATAACAACGCTGAGTTGTCGCCTGATTTCCTTGCACTCTTTACATCGTGCACACACAAAGTCATCCCCCTTGGCAGTATCATGTCCCGTACCCGACTGCTCCGCAAACATCAAGCAAACAGTGCATTTTAATAGACTGTGATTCAGAGGGCAACTGCCCCCCGCAGTTCTCCCCTGAACCACAGCACTCCCATTAGCTTGAGCCTTTTGCTTTGCTGCTCTGGTCAGAGTCATGATTCCGATTTAATTCTATAAAATTCAAAACAAAAATTAAATCCTTAAGTTATATCCCAAAACAGTTATGTTATATATATTTTTTTTCGGTATCTAGTGTTTTCTACGAGTTCCCTTTATACAACTTCCGTATCACGTGTACCACTATAGTTATGTATTAATTATTTGTTACGATTAAGTCGTTATTTATATATATATAGAGTTAAAAGTACAATTTAATTGACAATAAAGTTTATCAAGATTAATAGATTTACTGATTAATTGACAATATTATATTATGCACTATACTAAGCTTATGCTATCGTAAAAAATGGCGGGAATTCACGAACGGTATTTCTACGGACTCGTAAGTATTGATTAGCTTCCAAATCTCGCTATCTCAATTTAGAATAAACTAAGGATCCTGACTAGTCTATAATCTACTTATAGAAGATAATTTGATATAACAATTGGTTAATAAATCGACTAAATTTGGTTAAAAAAAAAAAAAAGACCTCTCGTTAAATTTGTGACACGTGGATTTGATACCGTTACCGATACTAAGTAATATCTACAAAATCTCTGTCTAAGTTAAACTTTAAACTAAGTATCGTAACTAGGAATATAAAGCTACGTTAGAAAATAAGTTAATATGACAATTTAAACTAATAAAGCAGAAAATAAATCAGGAAAAACTTCTCTGTTTTCAAGAGCTTTAAGGAGCAATGTCCGCACAGGCTAATCTCGCACCCAGACTCCATGATCCTCCTTCTGTTGAACAATGCATGTTGATTGGGCTATGGCTGTTTCTGGCAGGGCCTTGGAATGTGACTTCTTGAATGTCTACAGTTCTGCCTCCTCAAGAAGCAGAACCCCTGAGAATTATATTATGATAAGAAATGGTAGGCGTGTTTATCGTGGTGAAGGAGAGAGTGGTGTGGGCACTCCTACTTTGGTTAAGAATAAATCTGTTTTGAGAAGGAGCGAAAGCAAGAGCAATAAACAAAGTCTAATGCTTTAAATGAAGAGAGGTATTTAAGGATAATGAAGAAATGAGACAAGTCAATAGGAATATCGAAATGGACTTAAACAGTAAATATACGAATCCAGTTGAGGATATTGGCAATAAGTCTGTCAACATTGGCGCCGACAATTATCAGTATGCCTCACACGCTTCTGGATATCAGTCGCAAGATTTAGTAGAAAACTAATTGGATTATGAACCAGATTTGATAGATTCACAGTTGTTTGATAGAGATGGACTGAATAATCAAAATAAGCAGAAACAAGCACTTAATGATTTTCATAATAAACCAATCAACGTTGTCATTACATGTATGAAAAGAAAGTTAAGAGGAATTTTATTTTGCTAAAGAACATGGAATCAATAATGATGCGCTCTCTCAAATATTTGTTAGATGTGGTTATCTGGAAAGTTTGCCCTTGAAATTGGGATGAACGCTTGAAAGAGAGAAATAGCTGTTTAGAGGGGTCACTAATTGAATACGTTGCAATAATTACAGGTTTGAGGTGTACTGGCAAGCTATACAGTGCGGTTGTTAAAAATGGTGTTAAGAAAAATGGGAAGGATAACATAACTAATTATGACAACTATGCAAGGCTTAGAAATAATGTTAGTTCTGTTAACGTACTGATGAGGTCTGAGCATGATTCTAAACTTAAGTCTAGCATGGATGTAGAAAAGGCGGTCTCTAAAATCATGGAAAATTCGCTTAAAAGGGTATGAATTAGGAAAATGAAAAGACTACATGACAAGGGTATTGCGATTGAGTCTGAGTCTAACAAGGAACTTGAGGATATTAGGACAAATGATCTCATACAGAAATAGAGATTGAATGTCACTAAGCCTAAGAAACCCGGTTTAAAAATAATATATGACATAAATAAAGCAGATCTACTTATTGAGTTATATGAAGGAAACCTAATACACATGGGTACATGCATTAGGTATATGCAGAGATGACGTCTGTGATGAGTTTAAAATATGTTTTTCTAATGAAAACAAAAATGGAATTAACTGGATCTTGGAAATATCCTGTAGAGTTAAAAAGTTTCTTGATAAACAAATGCGGATCTTTATTGGATTGATGTCCTTCAGGTATAAAAAATTTAGTTACTATTTATTATAATTGTCAGAAGTACGGGCACACTTCTAAGACATGTAGAAACGATAGGCCGGTTTGCAGTCATTGTGGTGTGATGGTCATAATTTTAAATTCTGTAAAATTAAAAACAAACCTTAGTGTTATTCCAATTTGAATTATGAATTATGCCTTCTCCGCTATTTATAAGTACACCATCGCTATTCTTCAGTTTCAGTATCATTTGTCTTTCTGTAGCGCGAAAAATAGATCTGCTACTCATTCGGTTTGAGAAAAGAAGTGTAGGGTCTGAATACATGTTTTCACTGAAAGTTACTAAGGAAAGAAGGTATTCTATGCTTTATGGTAATGAGCACTCTTACCCATAGAAATAATATGTACAGTGAACTGAAGGTTCTCCAAATTAATGCGCGGCGTGCAAGATCTGTAGCAGATGAACTAAGATTAGTTTGTGAACGTAAAGGGATTGACATTGTGTTCAGGAACCTTATATTTATAGAAGTCTGCTAACTGGATATCCGAACTCTATTAGAATTGTCTCAAAGAAGTGTGACAAACTAAGGGCTGCTATACTAATTTTCAGCTCTGATCTTGTTGTGACCAGAGTTGATTCCTTATGTACATCGCATGCAGTCTGTGTTGGTATTGAACAATTATTCGGGACAATTTTTCATTATATCTATGTACTGTCAGCCTGATTCATACTTTCATTGCTCTCTTATTTGGAGCTCTTATATTAGCTATTTGGAAGAGACGTTATCCAGATTGAAAAGCAGAAAAGGGATTATCTGTCTGGATTTTAATGCTAAAAATCTTTTATGACATTCTAGATTTACGGATGCCAGAAGCAGGTTATTGAAAGAGCTGATATCCTCATCTAAACTTGAGATCATTATAAGCCTATTAGTGAACCGACGTTTTGAACTATTGATTGTGAGTCTAACGTAGATGTAATGTTAGCCAATAGTACGGACTTCAGTTTCATCTCTAACTGGCAAGTTAAACCGGATTGGATTAACAGCGATCACAGAGCGATTACTTTCAACTTAGGCTGTGCTAGTAGATTTATTGAACCTCATTCGTTACAACTTCGAAGATTTGCGATTAAGCAGGCTAACGGGTAAGTTTGACAGATTTATTAGGACAATATTTTGTGAAATGTTAACTGAGTTGGATAGGATTAATGCATTTTATTTGGTTCAACTATTACAACAGAAGTTATTTGATGCCTCAAGGGAGTCAATGAAATTAAAGCAAAGTAAACTTGTTCTGATGCAATGGTGGTCCTCTGAGCTTACTGATCTACGGAGGGAGGTCAACACGGTGCATAATAAGTTCCAACATCGGAAATTGTGGGATAATAAAAAAATCTACTGCTAGGTTGAAAACTGAGTATCAATCGATCAAAAATATACCCGTTTAATAGCTAAAACGAAATTTGATTCAGGAAAAAAACTTAGTTCAAACAGCTGGTAATGAGGATCCATGAGGTATTGTTTATACGGCCATCTGGGTATAAGTTCTATACCTTGTGGAGGCTGAAACTGTAGATTGGCTCGAAAGTATTAATGTTATACTTGATTACCTAGCCAATGGATCTCATCTTCATATGGATGAGGTGGAGCATTCTGATAGTATTGATCGGTTAGTTTGTGGTTGTGTTAGCGATATTCAAGAGGAATCATTTTCAATGGAAGATCTTAATTCATCTATTAACAATATTCCTAATAACAGTTGTCCTGGTATGGACTTCATTGAAGGGGAAGTTATTAAGCATTTCTTCAAACTGTTTCCTGAGCATCTTGTTTTCAACAAATGCCTGCTTGAAGGAGTGTTTCCCTCACCTTGGAACAATGCTCTTCTTAAGATCATTTTGAAGTCACCTGAAAAACCTAAAACTGAGCCCTCTTCTTATCGTCCAATTGCACTTCTTCTGGGTTTGGGCAAGGTCTAATGCTTTCACAGCCAATATTGCAATATATGCAGGAAAATTTGGAATTCTCAAATAAACATGGCTTTACTGCTGGTCGTGGTACAGAGAATGCTTTAAAATCTTTGGTTAAATTGATTAGAGATTCAAATGCAAAATATGTTCTTGGTATTTTCGTTGATTTTGAAGGGGCTTTTTATAATATCTCTTGGGATAGTGCGTTATTGATACTTCGTTTCACAAAATGCTCCCATAAGCTTTATAGCGTCATAGTGGATTATTTTAAGGAAAGACCTTTTACGGTGAAATATAGTTGAAATTCGGTAACTAGATCTGCTATTCGAGAATGTCCGCAAAGATCTGTTTTTGAGCCGCTAATGTGGAAATTGGTATTAGAGAATATGGCTATATTCCTTCCGTAATCGAAAGTGGTTATGGAAAGAATATGGCCATGTTCATATAATTGCATCTGCGGATGACCTAATAATATTAGTTGAAGGCTCTTCACGACCAAAAATTGAACAACGATCCAATGAAATTATAAAAGATCTGAATGTTTGGTGTGACTTCCTTAAATTAAAAATATCCAGATCAAAAACAAAAATATTATTGCTAAAGGGGAACCTATCAGTTCATAGAGAACCTCGTGTGCTGATTGGTTGTGAAAGTTTAAAGTCCATTAAGAATATTAAATATCTTGGAGTCTTCATTGACAGAGGCCTTAGATTTGACACCCATATCAAATTTCTATCTGAAAAGGTTGCAAAATTTGTTAATATGATAGCAAGAATTACTGGGAAGGATTGGAGTTTTAGAGAGCGGGCACTATCTCTTCTTTATGACTGTGTTTTCTTCCCTGTTGTTTCTTATGGTATCTCAGCTTGGATAGACTGTTAATTTAAAATAAAATGTATAAAAAAACTGTATTCCATTCAGAGGATGATGCTCTAATTTGTAGAACTGTAACCACTAATGCGCTAAAGATTGTCACAAGGAAAATGCCAATTGATCTCTTTCTTATTTAAAGAGTAATGACTTTCAACATTCGTCGTGAAACTCCTTTTATTATTCGTGATTTTGAGTTGGATTTGGCTAATGATCCTAAGAATGAGGCCTAGCGAATCTTAGATATCTTAATGACTCTTTGGCATCATTTTCTCGCTCTTTGTATAACTCCTTATAGTATCTTCTGCTATTTGAATTATGCCTTCTCTGCTGTTTATAAGTACACCATCGCTATTCTTCAGTTTCAGTATCATTTGTCTTTCTGTATTACTGCTCATGGCTGCTGATTTAAATCCTTTGTTTTCCCTTAATGCTTGTTCTACTTTTCTTGTGTTAAATCTTCTTATGTCCTCTCTGAGTCTCTTTCTAATGGCTTTGCATAACTCAGTATACTCAATTTTCTCCCTGTCAGTGTTTTTCTTGCTCTTCATTTGTCGTCTTCGGTTCATCATGACAAGTGTTTTTTGACTAATTTTTTCTTCTTTGGATATCTTTTTACTTATAGGTTTCTCAGGCTTTATCACTTTCAGAAAGTTGTAATATCTCTCGTCGATATATTGGTTCTGAGCAGTCGGCAGAAGCTCAAACTTATTCTTAAGTTCCAGTACATACTGCTTTTTCTCCTCTTCTTTATCTCAAAGTCCTTTGTATTATTTACTCGAGTCAGTTTTTTTCCTTTCTTTTCTTACATCTATATCAAGTGTACATCTTACCATTCTGTGATCGCTTCCAACATTTACTTTGTTCAGAACGGTATAATCATTCACGATATATCTTCTGTTAGTGAATATGAAGTCGATTTCATTAGTTGTTAATCCATTTGGACTCTTCCATGTCCACTTTCTGTTCACCCTTTTCTTGAAAAAAGTCTTCATTACTGACATTCCTTGAGATTCTGCAAATTCCACAAGTCTTTCACCTCTTTCATTTCTTTCACCAATTCCAAAATTTCCTATAGTTCCCCTTTCTGCACTGTTTTGTCTCTTTCCAACCTTGGCACTGAAGTTCCTCATTGATAGTGTAGTGGGTTTCTACTCGTCTAGAAGACTCTCAATTTCTGTGTATATTTTTTCAACCTCTTCATCATCATGGCAACTGGTAACTCCCTGGTAACTGTTTCAATTAGCACTGGCGGGGTTCTGGCCTTTTTGATGGAATTTATCTTCAGTGTTTTCATGTGCTCTCTCTAATGTTGTTGGTTAACCGGTCTTGCACTGCCTCACTCATTCCTCGTTTTGCTTCTTTGGCAGTTTCCAGTATGACAATGTTAGTATCTTGGCTGCTTTCTAATGGCGTTTATATTCGATTCTAGATCTGTGGACCTTTTCCTGGCCCTCCTCTTGTCTGAAGTGAATTGTTTAGGGTTACGCATTGTCCGCACGGTCATGCAAGGAATGAGCTAAATTAAAAATAGTTTCATTTAGCTTATTTCTTACCATCTCAATCTCTGTATCTGAAATTTTGGCTGTGTAAATGCTAGTGGAGGTGCGGGTTAGCAGTCAATGTCTCAGATAGTAACAGAAATTATTACAACTAAGTAGCCAGCTCAAGAGTCCGGGTCGGCCAATCCGTTGCCAGTATGTAATTCAAAACTATAGCGGGAGGTAGTAGTAGAAGTAGTAGTAGTAGTAGTAGAGGCATGTGATGCAAGAAAGCAAGCTTATGTAGCATCAGCCAAAATATATATATATATGTATATTTCACACATCCATTCCCTCTAAACGATTGTCCAGTTCATTCCTTGAATTTATTTAAGCTATCAACTTCCACAACAACAGATGGAAGTTTGTTGCAGCGAACAACTACCAGCTGGCTAAAGGCAAATTTCTACACATCTATACTGTAACTGTCTTTTCTCAATTTGAATTTATGTCCCCTCAGGTTCGTAATATGAGCAAGAGGAAAAATCCTATCATAATTGAGCCTGCTCAACCCATTCAAGGCCTTATACACCTCAGTCAGATCACCTCGCAGGTGCCTACTCTCCAGGCGCTGAAATTTGCAGAACTTAAGCCTTTCTTCGGAAGCGCACTCCTTTGTTCCCCACACCAATTTTGTACCTTCTCTGTACTCGTTCTAGCAACATCCTTCCTAAAATGAGAGCTGTACGCAGTATTCTAGATGTGGCCTGGCAATTTCCTTATACAAATGGATAATCACCTTTTCCCTGCTAGCAAAATTCCTCTTATATTATTGCCAAGACTCCATGACCTGCACTGGCAGCCCGCCTCCACTGCTCAGCGAACTTCATATTCGACTGCACAATTACCCCCCCCCCCCTGGTCTTTTTCACTTTCCATTCCCCTGAGTGTAGTACCACACAGTTGGTACGTTTCTTTCGGGTTATTGCTACCCATATGTAGTACTTTGCATTTTTCAATGTTAAACTTCAGTTGCACTTCTCAGCCCATTTGCCCAACTTATCTAGATCCAGTTGGAGTAGCATACAGTCTTTACTGTCATTAACAACCCTGCCAACCTTTGAATCATCTGCAGATTTGGGCATTAATCCCGATATACCTTTGTCAATATCATTGATAAAGACAGGAAACAACAATGGGTCCAACACCAAACTCTGGGAGACTCCACTAATAACATTAGTCCATGAAGAGCAATGTCCATTGATTACCACTCTCTGTCTTCTCCCACTCAACCATCCCCTTATCAATAGCAGCAACTTGCCTTTAAGGCCATACTGTTCCAATTTGAATAGTAGTGAACAGTATTATAAGCTTTCCTAAAATCCAAGTATATGATATCAAAATTATTTTTTGCATCCAGTTCCTCTGTGACCACATCATAGTATCCAATCAAATTGGTCAGACAAGACCTCACTTAAACAAACACATGCTGTTAAAATGACAGTAATCGACTATACGATTTACTAGACGATCGTCTAGTAGATTTCTCGTAGTGTGAAGCTTAACCCCCTTTTTAGTCGTTACTATCGCACACTGTCTGGTATCTCATATTGTGGAGTTATACTTCATAACTGGGTTGTTACTCATTGTATCATCGGGGAACCTACCTGCCCACCTATGAAAAGCCAATAAATCTCGATACGGTACCGTCTGGCTGGTGGTTTTTATCGCCTAGAAAAGTAACATTATTCTTCCCTACTGGCGAAGCGTTGCTTATTCTGCGTTGCCGTTGAATAAGCGTTGCTTATTCAACGTTGTTGCATAAGCAGCGTTGTTGATTTGCAGCAATACGATATGTAACAAAAACGATGCCATTTCACCTAATTCGGTGATTTACTTCGTACTCACTTATTTAATACCTCGCTGAATGTCGTGGATAATGAAATATACCCGGGGTAATTGTACAGTCAGATATGAAGCTCTTGGCTGCGGGGACAGCTCATAATGTTTTGTCAATGATATACAAGAACTCTGCTAGCAGGCATAAGGAGGTGATTGTCCCATTGTACAAGAAATGGTTAGGCTGCACCTTTAGTATAGCATATAAGTCTGGATGAAGCGTGTTGATCTGTTGAAATGGAGAGAAGATCACTCAACATAAAAGTAAGAAACTTCTCAGCCTCAATAGTCAGAAGCTCCAGGAGTGCCTGGGGGCACAAGCGCACAATACTCCTTCACTACAAGGCGGTGTTCCTCCCCATAGCTACGTTCGCTGCAGGGACGTCGTTTCACTGGGCAGTTAATTGTAAAATTAAAGAGAAGCTGAACTCTGTCCAACGGGGACTGTCTGCCCGGGTAGCACAGTGGTATCGCACCATTCTCCTCATACCGTTGGAAAAGGCCCGGGTTCGAATCCCGTCGATGATGCGAGGAACTTTAGTGGGCTTTTTACACTCCGTGGCTGAGTTAGTCGGTCTCGGGCGTAGATAGCAAGGTTCCTCCCCCCAGAAACTGGTTTTTCGTCCAGCAAATCGACCAGAGAACACTCGCAATTTACAGACAAAATAAATATATGGGTAGATGTAATCATTTACAGGGAACCCTAATATTTATATATATATATATATTTTTTTTTTTTTTTTTGCCCAACGGGGACTTCTCCTGGCCACCCATGGGATCTGCAGAACGGTCTCCACAGCGGCAAGACAAGCCATTGCAGGAGTTCTTCCACTGGACCTCTTAGTAGTTCATACGGGACTATGCTGCAGAATTCGAAAGAGCATTCCTGCAGAAATCCTAGGCATCCACTTTAACTTATACACGAACGTGAAAAGAGAGAGGCTGCGCTGCTATAATGAGCTGGTTCATATATGGCAGACACGATGGGACACAACCAACATGGAACTAGTTACGAAAACTTTCATACCGGATGTTACTTTTGCCATGGCAAAATCTGTTACGAAATGGTTTACTCTCAGAATGGAAACCTATCTAGTCACAGGACATGTGCCCTCAATGAGAAATTGTTTCAATTTAGGTTTGCAGAGTGAGACCTCTGTTTCTGTGGAGCGAAGGAGAACTGGTCCCGCATACTCTTCGACTGTGCAATATATGATGAATCCAGAGAACAGCTGAGGAATAACGTCCAGAGATTCTCCCCAACTGCAGGGGAAAAACTAATTCAAACACCAAGTAATCTTTCAGCACTCCAGGCCTTTGCAAAAGAAGTTTTTTTCTCGGACGAAGAGGCTTTTTCTGAGGGCGAACCCGGTTCTGCCACAGATCAATCAAGTCTGAAGATAAAATTTGACAAGAAGATTTGTTATACCAAGAAGACCTGGACAATACTTAGTGTTTAAAAGACTGTTTATGATGTTAGAGTTCTTGGTAACCACAATTGTTTAAGATATGGATGAGTTGCTAGTGTAAATTTTGTGTTTTTTTTTTTTTTTGTTTTTCTTTTTTGTTTTAATTAATTTATATATTTTATGTTTTATAATGTTTAATTAATTTATTTATTTCATGAAAGATGTAAAGTATTCAGGTGAGAGTTGTTAGGCGAACTTGAACTTATGTTCTGGGTGCCGCCTTTATTTTTACTAAAAATAAATAAATAAATAAATAAAGACCCATAAAAATTCACATTATTGACGAGTTCGAACTCGAGTCTTTTCTACCCAATGTAAGGCAGAAGGCGACTGTGCTCTCCGCGAGAGGAGAATGATGGTTCCATTTCCTGTAGAGAGTCTTCCAATAGAGTTCAAGGGTGTTCTTTGTTCAGCATAAATTTTTGTTTACACTCCGGAATGACCAATAAGGTGAGAGAAGTTTGGAAAATATAGAAAAAGCATGTCAAGAGCAGATTGGCCGAGTCGTATTCTACTCCACGGTTGAATTGGGTTGTTTGACTAATTCTAAGGTTCACTACCTTATTATCCATGCTTCCTGTCCCAAAATGGCACGGACGCCTGTCCCATTTTGACACGGGGAATGAATATTTTGGTGACAACACCCAGTACTGAACAATTCTAGTGTGCTTGCTAGAGTCGAAAAGATCTCAGGATGAAGCCTATTTAGCATTGACAGCGGTGCTGAGATCAAGATCTGTATATTAGAATGCACAAGCACATTACGCTTCAGTGCATATGGGAGTTCAGTCACAGCAAATAGTAGAAACTGTTTTGTAAGCTCTAGCAAAACAGTGAAGCTTGCAAGCATGGAAGCAGCAAAACAGAGAAAACATTGCAAGCATGGAACGCTGTGCTTGAAGTTGGTTGGAGTTAGTTGGCCGTGTGCACATGCAAATCTGTTGCTCCGGCAAGATCGTTTTTTATCAGGAATAACATGGATCTGCATCTTGAATTTTACGAGGGGGGTATCAAAACGTTCGTACCCTTACCTAGAAATAATATCCTTAAAAAGGTGAAACTTCACAGGAACTTTAATCCTCTTCTGTGTACTCTCCATGTACAGTAAAACATTTCTCCCATCTATGGATCAGTTGTTTAATGCCTTGATCATAGAAGTTCGCACTTTTTGCCTGAAACTGCATTCCACTTTTTTGATGACTTCCTATGGAGGTGTGCCTTTGACTACTTTGACATGCCTTTAGTCTCCGGATCATACTGGTACACCCAGCATTCGTCATTTGTCACCAACCGATCAAAAAAGTTCTCAACATCCGCACTGCACAAATCTAACAGTTGGCGAGAACATTGCATTCGACGTTACTTCTGCAAAGACGTCAGCAATCTTGGAACCCATCGAGCGGACACCTTAGACATGTCCAGATGATCATGTAAAATGCTGTGGGCACAATCATAACTAATTCCCACTGCATCTGCGATGAAATGAATTGTCACACGTCTCTCACTCAGCACCAGCTGCTCAACCTTTGCAACCGTCTCGCTGTCTGTGGACGTTGATGGCCTTCCTTCTCTTTTTATTTTATTTTATTTTATTTATTTAATTTCATTTATTATTATTATTTTTTATTAATTTATTTATTTATTATTTTTTTTTTTTTGCGAGCTCCTAGGAGTGGGCATCCTAGGGGTGGCATGCTGGCACCCACTAGTCTTGCACTTCACTAGTTGGTGCGGAATTAAGGTACATGTCGTACCGTCTGTGATAGCAGACCCAGGCCAGGATTTTCGTGCCAGGGCATGCACCGGGTGATATTTGCCCAATTGTGGCTATCGCCTGGTGGCTGAGTGGCCTGTTCACTATAACATACTACACACACTTACATTAACAGGCCACCATATTTAGATGAGTAATAGCCTACAATTATATTGGTGGAGATGGATGTAGATCCGGGTGTCACCCTGTGACGGAAACATACATATGTATGTATAAACTAACTAACTTCCTTCTCTTGGCTCGTCAAAGGCTCTTGTACGACAATACTGGAACTCCTGTTTCCACTTTTTTACAAGTGTCGTAGAATGGACAATTCTGCTTATACACAGCTTTCATTTCTTCGTCAATTTCCTGAGATTTCTTGCCCTGCAAATGCAGGAACTTGATCACAAAGGTGTCCATCTTCTGTCAGACGATGCACCGGCTTACACGGCCGTTGCCACCACCAACTTTGTTGCCCAGTCCGGCTTCAAACTACTGCAGCATGCTCCTGCCCTACGCTCCTACCCTAGCACAGTCAGACTTCTTGTTTCGAGAAATGAAGAAACTGTTGCGTGGATGCCGCTTTGATTCGTATCAGGAAGCCATCAATGAAGTGGAATTGCGGTTTCAGGCAAAAAGTGCGGACTTCTATGGCATTAAAGAACTGATCCATAGATGGGATAAACAATGTGTTACTGTGCATGGAGAGCACATAGAAAATGATTGAAGTTCCTGTGAAGTTTCACCTTTCTAGTGCTATTATTTCTAGGTAAGGGTACGAACTTTTTGATACCCCCTCGTATAAGCTTTAACTGGTTAGGATTACTGGTAGGATTCTGAGATGGACTGCTGAGTGACTGCAGAGCAGAAGGCGGTGGGCTGTGATTAATGGATATTCCTCAGATTGGTGTAATATGAGGAGTGGAATCCATCAAGAATCGAGCTTGGACCACTGTTGTTTCACATTTTCATGAATGACATCGACGAAGGGATAGAAGGCGTGGTGTCAAAATTTAGAGATGACTTAAAGAATGCCAGAGTCGTTAATAATCACTGCCAAGCAGCGCTCCTTCAGGATGACTTGAACAGACTTCAAAGATGGTCAGAGAAGCGGCAGCTATGTTTTTACAACTGGGGAAGTTCCTGCTATGTTCTTATACTTTAGAATTGTAACCCAAAATAAATTATATCCTTGGTGGGGTTGAATTTAAAACAGTGGAGGAGGAAAGGGATCTGGAAGTTACAATACGGGTAGATATGAAATTTTCTGAACAGTGTAAACAGTGTAGTCAGGAAAGCCAATGGTGTCCGATCAATAATGATTTATCTCTATACTGTTGAGATAGGGAAGTCATAATCCCACTGTATAAGGGAATTGTACGACCACATTTGGAATATTGTTTTCAAGTATGGAGATTTCATTTGAAAAAAGACATCGAGCTTCTTGAAAGGGTCCAAAGATGAGTAACTGGAATGGTGAGACCGGCAGAAGGATGACTGTATGAGGAAAGACTTCGATTATTTGGGCTACAGAGCGTGGCAACTAGGCACCTGAGAAGTGACCTGATTGAGGTTTATAACAATCTGAGAGGTATTAGTGAAATGAATGAAAGTAGAATTCTCACGGTTCTAAAGAATTACATCACCCCCACCTGCACCCAGTTTTCTGTTACTTGTGGCCATTGTGCTGAAAAGGGCTACGAGTATAATCTTTGAAAAAGCTATACAGTCAGCAATTGCCCAGCACTGCTTTGGTCACAGGCTGGAGTACCTTCATACTTTATTTATTTATTTTATTTTATTTTATTAAGAACAAGATACACAACAGGTAACCATGAAGAGTGTATCTGAGAGCAGAACAATGAACACAATTGGTAACAAAAATATGAAATCCAACAGGAAGATAAACATTGATACAGATTTAAAATTAAAATCATACGTACAAAAGATGATTGCATTAAGTTAAGTTACCGGTAAAACAAATAATAAATTAATTAGTTAGAGAATAGAAAAATAATAAAACAAATAATAATAATAATAATAAAATACAATAATTAGATTAGGGCTAGTCACTTTGAAGTTTACGAGAAGAGGCAAACTTGTGGATGGAGTTCATCAGTGACTGGGAGTTGTCAAAGAAGTCAATGAGAGCGTCATTTACTGATTTGCAGATTCTGTTCAGTGGACTGAACTTCATCAATTCCGTGGTGGCAGTCAAGGCGAAACGGTGTACGGTTCCTGACTTTTCTACAAGGAAGTTGATTTTATTGAGGATATCAGATACTTCATAAGTTCCAGTGATTACTTTGGCTAGAAGGTTGATGTCAGCAATAACTCTACTAGTGTACAGACGCCTTAGAAGAAAGTAATCACAGCGATTCATAGTACACTGAGTGAGTGATAAAATAGAGGATTACGGAACGTAAGGTAACGGACAAAATTTTTTTGGACTGCTTCAATTTTGTTAATTAGAGTTTTCGTGTGAGGATTCTAGATGGGTGAGCTGAATTCCAGGATTGGGAAAACTATAGTTTTATAAAGGATGATAGCATATCTGTAGTTTTTGAACTTGTAGGTGTTCCGTTTGATAAATCCCAGTGTTTTGAATGCTTTGCTGGTGATTTTAAGGACATGGGCATCAAATTTAGCACTGCTGGAGAAGAGAATCCCCAAGTCGTTAACTTAGTCACACCTTTCGATGATCACAGAGTTAATACTGCACTCCGTATTTATTAGTTCTGGAGATCTGCAGGATGAGAAAGAGATTACTTTGCACTTCGAGAGGTTGGCAGACAATCCATTCAGAGATAGCCACCGAGAGAATTTATTGAGGGCGCAATGAAGCTGTTGAGGATCTCCTTCACTGCTGAGTAGATCTTAAGATCATCTGCATAGAGAGCAACTTGAATATTGGAGGTGGATATGAAAGAAGGAAGATCATTTATGAAAACAATGAAAATAAGAAGACCGTTCTGCACAAGAGATCAACAACTACAAATCTTCTAGATACCCTCTTCAGAATCCAACAGGCCATCAATTACAAATCCCAGATTGACATCATCTTCCTGGACATTAAATCGGCATACGATAGAATATACCTACCAGCTTTCTTTACTATTCTGAAGCACTACTTTGGCCTGCAGATACCTTGCTACAAATCTTGAAGTCAATCCTACTTCTCAGACCTCTGTCTGTTACTGTCAACGATTTCCAGGTAACTTTCGACGTCACAAGAGGCATCCCGCAAGGGAGTGTGCTTTCAACAATTCTCTTCGCAGCAGTTTTGGAACATTTCCTAGCATGTAATCCTAACTTTGTCTCTTATGCCGATGATCTGAAGTTCTACGTGAGTTCAAACCATCCTGATCAGATCCTGGGTATTAACCAACAGGCCTCTACACAGATAATGAAACTGGAAAACTATCTAGCAATAATTGGGTTTCATCTGAACCCTTCCAAATCTGATCAACTACCGATAACCAAAAAAAGAGTTAAAAATGATGTTCAAACCTTCGTTGGCGAGGAAAGGGTGCAAAGGGTAACTTCCCACACAGACCTAAGCCTCACCTGGGATGTTGGACTCACCTCCCAGCCTCACTTTGTCAGGATGAGACGGAAGACGTACGCTGCACTTTGGGCAGTGCGTCAGGAGCTCGTTGGTGTGCACCAGCCAGCGCCGCTTTGTCGGTACATCCTGAGGTGCATTACCCCTGTCCCTCTCCACGCATCTGAAATTTGGTCATCTGCTCCTGCCTCCCACCTAAAAAAGTACCTCAGTCTGGAATATTGCTTGCTCAGATGGATGAACAGGGTGGTGGGTCACCCTTTTACTATCTCCAGATCCATCCTCCAAGCTAATCTCCCTGGACTACTCCCTGGAGACTTCTCATCACGACAAGGAATGTACTCACGCTAGCACGGCTTATAACAGGCCCAATTGATGCTCCATCTGTATCCCCGTTAATCTCTGGCCCAAAGAAGACAAGAGGTGAACGCCGCGACTCCTGCCACCCTCTGCGGTTTACACTTACAAACATTGATTCCCTTAAGGACATGTTTCCGGCCAACTGCCTCCAAATCTACAATAAACTGGGCATCAACCCTGATAAGCTCGGTGAGGACAAGCTCTACAGAAAGCAATGCCTCAAGAACTGTTACCAACTATTGAACCTGTGACGACCGCCTACACCTGGACTTTTTTGCCTGCTGCATTTTTTATTTTTATTTTTCTATTTATTTTTTTATTTTTATATATTTTTATTTATTTTTTTTAAATTCTGATGTCTATTGCTATAAACTTTGTTTTATTTGAAGCGTATGTAAGTTCAATTATGTAATATCTCGGGTCGAGCAAGCATTGTACATGTGGTTCCTCGCATCTCAGTATGTAAATCTCTCACCCTCCTGGCACACTGCCGTCCCGGGGTGACCACAGTTTCTTGTGGTTATTAAACGGATAATAATACGTGTCGTAATAAATAAAAACCTGCAGTCTGTTCAAGCTGCAAGGGACAGAAGATGCCTCACGAACACTGTATCCGTGACAACAAATGTCCGATCTATTTAAAGGCGAAGAGTTTACACCAATCGAAAACCGATTATGGCCCAACGTCTTAAACCATACAAAACCAGCGTCCTGAAGACATAAACGCACAACGGACAAAGGCGGTAGGTGTCAGGTCAGGTGGTACCCCCTCACTTATAAAATTATTCAAGTTGATGGAGAGGCCCCCCTGGGCTGCAATAGTAACTAGGAATCCGGAGAGAACTGTCACCAAAATTCCCCACTTTTGCACAGCCTGGGCTCGTGTGTCAAAAACAGAAAATTCCGACTGCCCTAATTCCCTACATTAAATTTTATTTCCGAGGTAAATTTGCGTTTCCCTTTATCAGCGTAATCAGCTTCTAGATTTCTCAGTTACTTCCGAATAAGAAACATAGCTAAATTCACAATCGAGCTTGTGTAGCAAGAAGTATGGAATCAAACTCTTCATTTACATAACGCACATTTCTAAAAGTTTCCCTTCTTTTAACAATATCAAAACTTTGATGACATCTAAATATATGATATCAAAATTATTATTTGTATTCAGTTCCTTCATTACCGCATCATAGTTGCTAATCGGGTCTGTCAGACAGGATCCCCGGCTTCCCTTAACAAATCCCAGCTGTGATTTCTGTAAAACTTCATTCCTGCCTAGATTTTCTGCATTACTTCTTTAACCACTGACTCCATTGTTTTCTTTGGAACAGAAACCAAACTTTCGGGTCTGAATTTCATACTTCTAAATGTAAAGTTTTTCGCCTGGGGAATGGAAATCCTACTTGGGACGGGGGGGGGGGAATGGAGTTGAAAGAGATCTGCTCGAGTTTCTGGAGAAACGTGTGTTCTCCTTTGCTCGAAGTTCGACCCTTTCTGTAGCTTCACATTACATTTCCAGTTTGGATAAATAAACGTAGAAAATGGTTTGATTCAACAGCGATATATCTTGGAAAAAACTGCTATTAATTCTCGCGTTTAGAACCCTAACTAATTCTTCACCTTGGGAAATCTCATTCATAATTTCTTGACACCAACATTAGCCTTGTCACTCGACAGTTATAAAAGCACTTTTTAAAATTGAACTTCGACCACATTAAATCCAAAATGAGGGAGAAGAAATATATATATATATATAAATAAAATACTCCAAGCGTGCAATATTAAAAATTAAGCGCGAGTAGAATCAATATTTAAAATCTTTTAATACAAATTTTTAAAATTGGTAAAGTGGTCAAATAAATCCAGTTTCATTCGAGCGATTGCATAATCTCGTATCAGTATTGATAAATGATAATAAAAGTAATTGAATTTAGCATTTTCTGGTTTGAATGGTTCTATTTCACTAACTCTGTCGATGGAGAAATTAATGTTAATGTTGACAGTGGTGTAAAGCGCTTTTGTTACAACGTCCCTTAATAATTTTAGAGAAAACGCGAAGGTCTAAAAGTTTTCTTAGATCCACAAAGTAATTTTTGGATCAACCCAAACTGATAACACTTGTCAACATGATTAGTTTCTGTAAAGCCTAGTTTTAGTTTACAACAAAGATATCTAATAAAATTACGCTGTTTGTTCTGCAATACATCGATTTCCAGATTCAAATGGATTCCAAAGTTGACAGTTGCACCTCGCTGCTGGTAAAACATAGTTTTAAATATTGCGGTTCAAAATGCGGGATTACTGAAATTCCAGCAAGATCTTTTATGCATTTAATGTGATATTTATAACTTCCGGTTAAAAGAGGAAGCACCGAAGTCACAAGTCGAATTGTCTCTGGGCATCTGAGTAGTACCGAGGGTGTATTCATTTCTACAAGAGTTAACTTCCTGTTCGTTATAATATGAAATCCCGGGGAATTTTAAAGGATTTAGTTTAAAATCATTATTTTGTAGCTTTTCGTTTAATTTCGGTAGGTATTTATTTAGCAGTAAGCAATCATCGATCAATGGATTGGAATATATATTTTTACGTCATCTGCATACGTCAGTATTTTTACATCGAGGTGTTTTATTATTGTTACGATACATTCAAATAAATGGGTGTTAAAAGAAGTCCAAAGGAGGATCCTTGTGGAGCACCCTGTTCAGGGTTTATAAGTGAAAAATGTTTAATTTTGCATAGCGATTTGATTAAAAAGTGTATTAATCCAGCTAACCAATACTTGAATGCGAAAAATGTATAATTTATCTCATAACATGGTGCGATTTATTGAATCAAAGGCTTTGGAAATGTCGAGATAAATGCCATCTTTCTGCGGGTCTTTGTCTGACACCACTCTTAAATCAAAGACAAATTTTAAATGATTTAGCGATGTAGATCTACCATGTACGAAGCCGGGAAGTTCTTTTGTTTGACACAGCCGTCGCCAGTTCACTTCACTCTACCGGAACTCAACGTGGGGCTGCTTCGCTAAAGGAAATGGTTTTGTCTAGGAAACACACGCGGGCGGGTCCCCGAGAAAAACTAGCGGAGCTGCAAGTCTCGTTCTTGTGTAAATGCCATCGAGCTTTTGCTGTCCGTCGTACCGAAGGGGCCCCGCCTGTTTCTTTGGTGCGCGCACACGAGGCGCTGTTCCGCCCGGCTTTCCACAAAAGCACGTGACCCCGACTCTGAATAGAAAACCGCACGTTCCGTAGTTCCTCAGGCGCCGTGCCAACCGGTGTGGCCTACTTACCGAGTGCGGCGTGTTACGCTGGAATGTACGCGCTTCTGCCGCTGTACGCACTACACACACACACACGGGAGAGTGTGACGAACGACGGATGTCGACAGTTCGTGCAGCGGACAGTTCTTAGGCGGAGAAATAAAATAAATAAACGGTCGCGGCTGGAATAAGAACGCTTTCTTCGCCCGCTTTCGGTGCGCGTGAACCCAGCCAGTAATCGGATCAGAAAGTCCGCGATGTGCTCCCATTCCGACGATTCGTCTGGGAACGGAGCCAGCAAAACAGAGCAGCAGTTCTAATCTGGACACGTCGAAGGCTGCAATGGAATCGTCGGGGGTCTAAATGCAGACCCACAAAGTGCTTAACCCTCTCGATTCGTCTGGTCGCAAAAGGACTTTAGCGGTGCGCTTGTTTGAGGTGATCTTGCGACATCTGTGCGGAGAACGTGGAGCCGGTCAAAGGTTAGATATCATGGGGTGGGATGCCCTTTAGTGACGAATGCCATATTATCTGCGTCGGAAAGAGGATTGAGGGACGAAGATGGAGTTAAGAAGAAAACTGTGGATACGAGTGCTCATCGCCTCGACGTTGTTGCATTTAAGTGGAGGTAGGTCCGCCCTCTAAGGGCTGCACTGGTTCGCCGTAATATTGTTAACAGTTCTCACCAACACACGCACGCACGCACACACACCCACACCCACTCGCGCGCGCGTTGTTTCCTTCGCTTCATGCTAGTTGGTTTAAGTGATTATTTTATTGTGTTTGAGAATGAAGAAATTGTAAACACATATTATAAAAGTGCTGTAAACTCCTTCAAGACATTTTAACACAATTTATTAAGGTGCTGTAAACTCCTTCAATGTACGGACCATTCAGGTATCAAAAGAGGGGACTGTATATAGTATTTGGGGAGGGACACCGCCGGTGGTTTCCCACAACTGCGCCATAAGTACTCTTGTGAAGTCTCTGTAAAAGCCAGACAAAAGTATTGTGTGTGGAAATGTGAGAAGTTTTATGTTGCGTTCTGTTGTTGCTCTCTGGCTTTTGGCCACAGCACCCTTAATGGTATCCACGTTGCCCGTTCACACCGCTAGGAGGTAAGCCAGGCTGCCTATTGTTTTCTGGCTGATCTTCTCCGCCAGGGTCGTCTGGGCTTCCTGGACGAAGACCAAGTTTTAAAAAAAAAGTTAAAGAGTGTGGGGAGAGGATATATTACGTGGGGAGGGAACAATCAGAAGTACTGGGAATGTAGAGGTGAGCAATCCCCAAGGTAAGATGGAGATATCTCCATTAGGCGAAAGGGGTGTAGGAAAGGGGGAAGTAAAGTAGCCCAAGCAAGGTTGCTCGGTCTTGACCGCCCCCTGCCAGATTCACTGTTGGCTGGTTGTATCCGCGTGTTGAGGTAGGACGGTATGAGATGTCTGGCTGGACGGTTGGTCTCAACCTTTCTGGTCTTAGTCAGATGGATGCTGTTGTTGTTCCAGTGGTAGGGATCTCCTTCTTGTGAAGAGATCCTGGAAGTATTGCGAGAAGGCCATGTACTCTCTGTCGCTGTCCAACAAGTAATTCTCCTGGTCTTTTGGATTGAAGTTAATTCTGGTAACCAGGATGCTAAAAAGTCCTCGCACAAGGGATAATCATACATTAGACGACTCCGCTCTCCTGCTCTCCGCAGTGGCAGAGAAGATCATCAATAATTCCAAGAATTGAGAGCTTGGCGTTGATGGATCCGTGTCCTGTAAGTATGAAAGTCGCGTGCAGGTGGGGAGTACCATGGAGGAGGCTTAGGATATACCTTCGTGATTTGTGGGATAAATTTCCTAGTGATATCTCCTTTACAATCAGCCCCTCTATCTTGCTAGGTCTGCTGTAGGTGGAGGTTAAGACGCTTCTTTTCAGCCTTCAAGTTGTTGGTGGGATCAACGGTATGTTCCACGCAGGTTACCGATGTGCTTTGTAATAGGTGGTAGAGGAGACAGCATTAGATCACCTCCAGGGCCAAAGGGAAAACCCCTGCCAGCATCTGAAGGGCATGGGTGCTGATAGTACGCCGAGCCCCGGTAATGGTAAGGAGGATTGATTTTTGAACCGTTTCGAGCTTCTTTCTGTTTACTGCTATTTTTACTCTCGTATACGATATCCCTGCAGCGCATGTAATCACAGGTAGAACGTTATCAAGACCATTTTGAAGCAAAGGTACCTAATTGTACAACATCAAGAATTCCGTGGAGAATACACTCTCACTTGGGGAATACCTCAGGGAGGTGTTTTATCGGCTTTGCTATTCGCTGTCGCCCTGGAACCCTTTCCAGTGCAGAACCGTAATTTTATTTCTTATGCTGATGATATTAAGTATTTTGTTGTCTCTAACGAAAGAGTTCTTGTGTCCGACGTCAATATCCACGCCAACGCCAAGCTTCACGAACTGCATTTATACTTGGATAAAATCGGTTTATGGCTAAACTCTGACAAGTCAGCACAATTGACAATAACTAACAAGAAGATAAAATATTAAATTGAATTATCTATTAATAAATCAAAGGCGAAGAAAGTCAGCTCTTACACCGACCTAGGAGTGACGTAGGACGAGGGCCTTACCTTCCAAAGGCATTTTCAGAACACCAGATCAAAACCTCTTGCTGCCATATGGGCTGTAAGACAGGAGATAACTGGGATTCGAAACCAGCAACTAGTGACCCAATATATCCAAAGATGTATCGTTCTTGTATGCTTCGACAATTTGGTCCTCTGCCCCAAATATTAGGAAGTTTCTCAGCCTGAAATACCGGGTGCTCCGGTGGTTAAATAGGATTGCCGGGAAGCCCTTCACAATTTTAAAATCCATACTGCATGCAAACTTGAACACAGCTCTGTGGATTCAGGTGGTCACCCTAGGTAACATCTGCACAACTTCTGACTGGGAGTTTAGATGTCCCACAAATTGAAAATATTGTGGTCAGGCCTCGCCCGGGAGCTCGGCTCCACTACCCTCACTGTCGCCGTAACGCTTTCCATCACACGGAGGGATTAAGGCGGGAGGATGTTTCCTGTCAATACTCTGGAGCTCTTTAGAGACTTCAAAATAGACCCCGACAGGTACTGCTATCAGAAAACTTACAGGAAGCTGATTGCAGCGGATCTGTACACTAAACTACAAATATAATGAAGAATGCATTTCGAGAAAAATGAGTTTTGTTCATAGCAAAAGGCTTCAAAAAGGCATGAACTCATAAAAACTGTAATGAACGCTTTATAGTGTCTTCAAAAGACTCTTATAGGACTGACGACATTCCGTTCAGCAGAATGACTGACATTCAATTGAGGTGAAAAATGACTACTTATTCTTTATTTATTTATTTATGTATTTTGTGATATTTTATTTTATGTAACTATATGTGTTCCTATCTAATAAGTAATGTTCGATGTATGTATGAGCCACCCTCCTAGATAACTTCTGTACAGGGGTGTTTCATAATAAAATAATAATAATAATAAGAAGAAGAAGAAAAAGAAGTATCAACCATCTCAATCATCGTGTCAACAACCGTTATGGTACCAAAGACTCTGCATAGCAGCCTAGCAGCAATAGGTCTCCCAGAGAACACTACAAGGAACTCCAGAAAGTCGCAATTCTGAACACCTGTAGGATAGTCAGTGATTTCCTCGACCGACAGTAACACCAGACATTACAACCACCCTGTGTACTTGGTAGCAGTACCCGTCACGGACTGGGATCCCGCAATCAGGGAAAAATAATATAAGAGCACGAATAATAATAATAATAATAATAATAATAATAATAATAGAAATGATGCCCTGTTATCAAAAGATGGAGTGGGGTGGCTAGGATTCTTTCTCGTGCATCTTTTGCTCGTGCGATAAACTTTCGTTTAATTTGTTCAAGGATTAGACGTGTAATGCTGGAATTTAATGAAAAAATAGGGTGTGTGACATGTTTTTGGTAATTTCGTCCAGTTTTTGCATTCCAGACAACAGAGAGGATTTATTTTTATAATCGTGTTAATACTGTGCGTGTGTGTGTGTGTATGTGTGTGTGTGTGTGTGTGTGTTTTGAGATGCAGAAGCAGACAGAGCCAACTTTGTTTCGTGAAACATTACTTGACACGAGAAATCCGAATTTCACTTTGTTGCCATTGGCGACGCAAGTCTGCTGCTTCGGTGGACACCACCATTGGGAAGATGGAGTGGGCAGGAGAAGAAGAGCCGCAAAAATAAACTTCATAATTTACTGCTGTTGGACGATACAAAACATCAGAATAAAAGAGTGAAGTCACTGTTTTATCAGAATAAAGTCGTAAACTATGTTCACGTTTCATTGAGTTCACTGTCCCCACTGAGAAGATGGTTGCTGGGCAGGTGCGCACTTCCATCCTGAACCAATCCAGAAGAACTCGCTACAGTAAAGGAATTGATTCGACCATATCGCAAAGTATCTCATCTATTCGTGCCCTGTTTAAAAATTAAAATTCTGAAGATCGAAGGAGCTCCAAGATAGACCCGGGTTACTCCGATTTCCAAGTAAACATCTTCATCTGTCCGAGTAGAAAAATTGCTTTGCTACCCAATTTGTTCTCACTTACGCGTGGTTTTACAAATATCGTAGTAGGTGTAGTTCGCTTTTTTATTTTACTAGTGGTCGAAATTTTTATTCTCCTTAGCTGTATTCCGCGATTGGTTGTTTTGCTGCATTAAGTAATTTCATCCTGGAAACCAGTGTGCTCGTCATTTACCCAATAAAATTTGACTAATATGCGTAACTGTGATTATTATTATTATTATTATTATCATCTGTTTATTCCAGAAAAGGAAACCACCCCGGGACGGCAAAGTGCCAGGACGGTGCTAAGTACATATCAGGGTACGAGATACTACGTGCAGTGGGTTACATGTACTGAACACGTAGTCTCCTCCCGAAATATTATTTACACATTTTGTATTTAATACAGTATTTACACATTAATGATTGTGTACATCCATTATACAAATCATATATTTACAATTCACTAATAATTCCATCTATAACTTACATATTTACATAACTGTTACGGAAGGTATATTTTTACAGTCAACAAATTATTATTGTTCTTAAAGCAGAAAGTTTCACTTTTACTCACAATTCTTTGGTACTTTGCAGCCGATTCATATTTCGGTAAGTCTGTACGAATTCTGGAAGATCTCTTTCCGGTAAGAATTCTGGAAGATCTCTTTCCGGTAAGAATTCTGGAAGATCTCTTTCCGGTAAGAATTCTGGAAGATCTCTTTCCGGTATGCTGCATCCTCACACAGTTTTTCGGCATCTCTCGTGCATCTAGGGAGTTAAATATTTTTGCTGCATTTGATGAGAAGAATCTTTGCAGGCTACTAAGATTGTTGAGGACTGGACGCAGTGGATTATTTACTTCTCTGCAACGTCTAGCAGTGGCACGCGGTTTGACTAGAATATTATCCAGGACTGGAGCATCCACTCTGCCAGGGCGAGAGGGTGTATGTTCCTGTTAATTGTCCGCTGCATCCAGGGTGTGATGTTAAGGGTTGAGTAGAGAATGGCCCTTGAGGTAGTAAAAGGGTGGCCAGCAACTCTGTTAAGCCATCGCAAGAAGCAGTACTCGATCCCAAGGACAGACTTATAATGTGAATCTGGAGCTGAAGACCAGATTTGCGAGGCATACATTGCAATTGGCAGGACAACATTAAAATGTACTTGGTCGCTAACTGAGGATCCCTAATTCCTACTAATTCCTGTCTAGTAGCCCATAAAGCAGCGAATTATTTTTGTGGACGACGACAGAATTCAATACCTCTGATTCTGCTTTCGGTGCTGGGATACGTTGGATACACCAAATTTATGTATCCGCATTCAGAAATAATTTCTTCGCCAAACATTAAAATCACGGCGCATTCAAAAAAGTGTTGTAATTTGTTTCGATTTATTCGGCCCTAGTCTGCTGGCGCAGAATCAATACAGAAAGAACCGGACAACAATTCTCGAGAGGCCATGGCACCTCCTTTCTTCATTCGCTTTTTATCCCGAGGAAGCTATTTTCGAATTTCCTCCAAAAGAGCAAACTGTCTTGACTCGATGTCGCAGTATTCTTTGTCGACCTAATTCGGCCAGACATAAACAGAACCTGAAGTTTATTCGATATCACAGGTCCAGAGAGGTACTGTTTCACTTGGCACCGTGAATTTCGAATTTTGCTGCTCCCAACAGCCATTTGGATCAGGACACATCGCTTCAAAACTTGAACTTGAATCGCTCTTTCATTTTTTATTATCTTTATTTTATTATTCAATGATATTTTCTTCCGACGAAGAGACCCTGGGAATGCGCCGTAGGTGCAGTTTTGTGGTTCTCAACAATGCTAGGCCTCACGAGGTATTCTGTCTTTTAAAATTCTGTTTAGAAAAGCGTGCAACCTAATTGCCCATTTATCGGGTATCGAAATTAAACTGGGTCACGTCTGTGTGGATGGATCTGGCATATCTTGTTATTGCGTGTTACAGGAGGAAGAAACCTGCCAGACGGACATCGAAACGAAACGATTGGTTACCGAACACACGTCTATGCCAAGCTGCTACGTGTCAAACAACCTGACGCTAGAACTAGGCGATGTCAACCGGACCACGCCTTTTCTCCTATTTTCCAGCGTGCCTCGTACGCCACAGCATCGTCGTTTGCGTCACAGAGATGTCAAAAAGAGTCAATTGTGGGTAGGCTTTCCAGGTTATCAGTGGTCCTCTATAACGACGCAAAGGAACTCGTTTTTGAATGATCTTTACAAACGAATCTGACCTTTGCTTAGGAGCAAACGACAGACGCATTGGTGTTCGAAGACGTATTGGGATAGAGGTCGTTCACTTCTGCTAAGGTGCCAACAGCTTTCATTGTGTGGAGAGTCATCACTTAACAACAGCCGCATTCCTTCGCCTATTAATGAAGACGTGTACACATGTATAGTCTCTTACGTTGTTTGCTATTTGGTTTTTAGGAGCATTAGCAACTAAGGCCATATTGCTCCGGGGATATGCAGTGGTCATTCCCTGACCTTTCCGCATCCTCCGTATTTGGTGGCGACGGGCTGGAACCCCGGTCTAATCAAGAAGCGTGTGCTACGCACTGCTGCTCCTGCCCACCTGGCTACGGAGGCGCCTTATCTTACGTAGGCGGCACCTGAATGTCATTTCAACTTCCTGGTACACTGTAATGAATACATAACTCAATAAAAGGCCAGAAATGTCCGTAATGTTGTGTGTGTGTGTGTGTTGTTTAGTTGTTTCTGGCCACTTTGCTACCAGGAAATCGATTACCTGGAAAGCCTACCCAGTGTCCGTCTATACCACTGGGAGGTGGGTCACGACTAAGTAACATAACCACCAGTTGGGTCAACGTCTGTTATCGTCTGACTCCTTATAGCAGGACAGAATGCCACTGGAGGCAGTGCAACACCACTGGACTATAGTAGAAATCCCGTACCCAGACTGCTCAAACCTGGGTACCAGCCAAAAATAAAAAAATAAAAAAACAGAGGACACATCAGTGATATCAAACTTACAAAGAGCTTCGGAAAAGACAAGAGTGAAAAATATACACACGTACAGTATAAATAACGCTCAATGCTTCGTGAAGAAAATAAGCTGTCCGCACGAACTAAGTTACCACCACCACCACCACCACCACCAACGAGTTCCATAATCAATAAGAGTCCTGGAACATGCACATCTATTCCACAACACGTGTTTCGTATTGTTGAAAACTTCCATGGAGAAATGTTGAAATGCCAAAAAGTTTGTACGGTTCTGGAGCAGAATTGCTTTAAAATAGCTTTAGAATTGCTTAGGAAAGCTGTGGGACAAGATTCAAAAGATAATTTCTTGCTCATCAAAAAGAGGACATGGCCCTGGAGAGATTGTGCAAGGCTCATTTGGGGCAGAATTTTTCTCAGCCTGGTCTGTGCTTGCTAACAGGAGAGACTGCTTCTACAGGGATCGGATACCCTTAAATAGAAAGGGTGCAAGAATGTTTGCTGATGCTATTGAGGCAGAGTTAGGTGGGTGGGACAACTGCTAGATTGCGGGGATACAAGGACTAATACGTTAACAGTAGCCACTGGCAGAGGTGAAAGTGATTCTTGCACTACTTCTATTAGAATGAGCAGCAGCCTGGAAAACAAGATTGAGGATTTTCAGAGACTGCTGGGAGTCATTGCGGTACAAGTAAAAACATGGGCTCTGTTAGGGTAACTAAGAGTAAGATTGGGTGTATGTATTCTTGCTTGTACACTAATGCTAGGAGTTTGGTAAATAAATTTGATGAATTTGAAGTGCTGATCAAGACATGAATTGCGGACATTGTTGGGATTTCAGAGACGTGGTGTCACACAGATATAAGCAGTGCAGGATTGGAATTTGGGGTGTGCAATGTGTACAGAAAGGATATTCCTTTTTTTTTTTCATTTATACACACACTTTTATATATAATCATTTATATACAAAACTTACAGAGAAGATTTATATACAATTTCATATACACTGCCCTACCATTAATATCCGTATACCCCTCCACAAATGGGAAAACCTATGCGTACAACACGTCACAGAACCTGCTACAAATATGCACACTGGGCTTCGAAAAGACAATTGCAAAGGTGGGCATGCAAGACGACACATTCAACAGAATTAACAGATTTCCAACGTGGAATGATAGTAGGGTGCCACATAAGCAAGCATTCTGTACGAGACATCGCAGTTACTCTGGGGATTCCTAGGTGAACGGTCGGTGACGCCATATGTAAATGGAAGAGGAATGGGACTGAATCCGCCAAAAAAAACAGCCTGATAAATCCCGAAAACTAACAGAACGGGACAAGAGAATTTTGAGAAGGACTATGAGCGCAAATAGTAATTTCCCGTTGTCTGAAGTCACACAAACCCTCTGTGAGAGTAGTGGAACTAATGTCATCACTGGTACAATACGAAGGACACTCCATGACATGGGTTACAATGGTCGTGCAGCTGTTCACAAGCCATTGATCACCTCAACAAATGCTAGACGCCGATTAACATGGTGTAAGGAGCGCGAATCCTAGATTGCAGGGCAGTGGAAAACAGTCCTATGCACAGATGAGTCGAGTTTCACACTCTACCAGTCTGATGGCCGATCCTGGGTGTGGCGAATGCCAGGGGAACAGTTCCTTCCTGATTGTATCCTTCCAACAATGAAGTTTGGCGACATGGGTGTAGAAAAGTTGGATTAGCCAGTTGGATTAATGCTGATTTGAACCCTATCGAGCGTATTTGAGATGTATTGAATCGTCGAGTACGTGCACATCGAGATCGCCCAAAGAACAAAGCCGAACTGGTGACTGCGTTAAAGGCCGATGGAGGAACATATCACTTGAAGTTTATAAAAAGCTGACTGAGAGGATATCGCGAAGATTGAAGGCCGTCATAAAAGATATTTCAACACAAATATATTAAATGGCACAATTAAAGCTTTTTTTTTGTCTAAAGGGAGATGTCCGGATATTAATGGTATTAATGGTAGGGCAGTGTATATAATGTCACGTTAAATGTGACCTCCTGGTGCACTGCTTGCGCGTGTCCTGGTATATCGAGGGTAGCTCCTACACAAAAGCTCATCTCCACCTAGTTCATCTGTGATGGCGTAGAACCTCTACGAAATTGGCCCGAAAAAGTGTTCCTGTATGTGATGTTAGTGGCAGGCCACTTCGCCACCAGGGAGCACTCACAAGGGCAACCGCTGCCTGGCGCCTGCCCCAGCCACGAGGAGCCGGGCCAGGGTCTGCTATCTCTGTTCGTGTCGAAATGCACAAGTCGGGCACTCACAAGATGATGATGAAGATGAAATGCATTTACCGGTGACGCGAGGAACTTTAATGGGCTTTTTTCACTCCGTGGCTGAGTTAGTCTGTCTCAGGCGTAGATAGCAAGGTTCCCCCCCCCCCCCAGAAACTGGGGTTTTTTTTCGTCCAGCAAAACAGACAAGTCTACCATAGAACACACGCAATTAACAGACATAAGACACAGCACGGCAGATGAATTTCATTATTCGGGTGGCCTTAGATATAATAGGTTTTTTTTTTTTTTTTAGTGCATTACCGGTGGGTGCAGCAGTCCCGCTCCCAGGTTGGCTAGACCTGGGAGCAAGCAAAATAAATAAATAATTTGTACCAGTCTAACTGTGGTAGTTTGTAAATTCCACAATTAAACTCAGTACCACTGAGAATCAATTATTATATGTACAAAGCTCAGAGTTTCTGAGAACCAGAAAACAATATATATAAATAAATTAATTACAATCGACTAAGTTTAAATACATAAATACTATTAAAGGATATAAAGTGGCAGGCAGCCCCAAGGAGATCGCTCCTTTTAACAACCACGAACACATGGAAAGTTTGTCCACTAGAAATTTCAAAACTTCCCGTAAACCTGTTTCTGGTATAGATAATCCTATGTTATCATTGTTGATATCCCGTTTCATCCTAACATAAACTTCATTAGATAATCCAGTCAATGGGCACCACGATGAGATTGCAACTACAGGGTTCTTGTAGTCCTCTTCTGGCACTAGAATAGTTTTAATATATTTTCCAATGATGAAGTCTACGTTTCCTCGTGTGATCTTGAATCTGAAGGGGCCTGCGCAATTTCAGTGTTATTTCACGAACATTGCCCACCACAAAACGAAGGTCCAAACTTATTCTTATCCGTTCATTTAAAAAGCATCGAGTGAAAAATAACTTCATTTGTATGGTGTCACAAGTATCCACTATGAGGCTGCTTACACAGTCCAAAACTCCTAGTTGTCCTGTCCACAATATCCACTGCAGCTAACAGCCACAAAGAGATAAAACATCCATAAACTTCGCAGTTCGGGATTATTTCGGTAAGTTTTGTACACGTATTACCACTATGTGTACAAAAGCACGGCTCTGGTAGTTGCGTTCCATCTCTTAAGAAATAATTTAGGTTTGTGAATTATTCGCTCGCTGCAGCAATGTATTGTTGTCCACCCCATATTGCTCAAACAAACAGAAATTCTTGCACGTTCGATTGTTTACAGCTGGATAAAAAACGGAAGATTATTTTTAGAAGATTGATTGATTTTGACGTTCCGGTGTTTCAGAAACTAAAATGGTAGGGGGCGCCTTAAAATTTTATTAAGTGATTTTGTTTTGTTGCTGTAGCAACCTTTTTTCGGAAGGAAATCCTATTAGAAGTGACGATATAGCTTGTAGAAGTTACAATGATTTATAGTCCAAAAATAGCCAATTTCTTCTATTTGATCCTTGTTGTGAAATAAATTTCCAGCAGAAATTTCCTAGCTCAGTTCTCATTGCAAAAACAGTTCTTGAGTAGGTTTGCAATGCAGTTAAATTATCACGATCTTCAACTAGAATATTTACGTTGTTCCCCAATAAGTTTGGAACCATGGTCATTAAATTTGCTCTAGGTTGAGAGTTCAATGGAGAGAAGGACGTGAACGTTCAGAAGAAAATGAATCCAAATATCCGCATGTGCAATACGGGCCAGACCACGCTCAAATAACTTAGTCCGGAGGGACCCATGCCCTGTTAGCAGATAAGAAGTTGTCACAGAAGGCCTAAACTATGAAATAATTTCAGGGGCTGTTGAGAATTCCACTCGCGTGATGTACTTTCTTGTTACTTTCCCAAAGTCATTCTCGTCCCATCTTTTTTTGCCAGACAACAGTAAATTCCTTCCAAAGCCTTTTCTTCTCCCTTTTAAAGTCGCTGGCTGGGTCAGTCGTAATTCCAAGCAATATCTTACACTGTCCCTTTTTCAGGTAGTAAGTCAAACCCCGGAAAGCAATGTATAAATCTACAGGGATCGTACCGCCAAGTATTTGGAGTGCGTTGTTTGAAACTGTCCTGGGAATATTATTGACTGCCAGAAGAACGGATCTTTCTGTGAAAATAAGTTTCTGTTTCACTTTTACTTTTAATTCCTTTTGGTACCAAACACTTGCTGCGTATGATATAATAGACAAGCATATGGTTTTGTAGTAAAGGGACAATGTTTTATTTGATAATCCCCACTCTTTTTTGGAGATTCTAATGACACAGGCTGTGCAATTACGGATTTTGTACCTGAATTTTCACACATGAGGCAGAAAACTGAATTTATCATCTTAGGTGATATTAGGTATTTAATTTGGGATACATAGGGGATTTGGGTATTATTTAGTCGGATTCTGGGAGGTCTGTTATAATTAAAGTGGTTTTTGAAAGTCATGAAAGTGGTTTTGCCCTTGAGCATTCTCAAAATCAACAACGATCATCAAGTCGTCTGCATAAGCTATCTTGTTGATACTATCATGTACTCTCGTTGACCATTGATCTAGAACAACGTTCCAGAGGAGAAGTCCCCAACAATGACCCTTGGGGGCATCCTCTGTAAACCTAAGCCCGGTACTTAAGATGTTTAACCACAACTTTGATATATCTGTCACTAAAGTACGATCGCAACACACTAGATGTATGCATCTCAGTTTGCGGATCTCAAAGACCTGAGGGCGCTTTCCCACCATAAAGTGCCAAACGCGCCCTCAAAGTCCACAAACACAGCAACTCAGCCTTGTTATAAAAGAGATCCATCAAAATTCCTCACGTCATAGACGGGACTCGAACTGAGGTCTTTTCCACCCGGTGTAGGTAGGATAGCGATCATACCAATTGTGTTACCCACGAGGCATTGATGAAGGCATATCAAGCTTAATATCCAACTTTGCAGCTGATACAAAGGTTTCCAAGGGTTAATGATAGGAATGATGGTATACTACTGAAACAGGATCTAGAACAGTTAGGCCGATGGGCTCAGAAATGGCTATTGAAATTTATCATTGACAAATGCAAAGCATTGCATATGAGTAGCGGTTATCCCAGAATAAACTACCAGCTGTGTGGTACTACACACAGATGCTACTCAGGGTATTGGAAAATGAAGACTTGAGGGTAATTTTCCAGTCAAATATGAAATTTTCTGATAGCGCAGACAGGCTGCCAGAGCAGCTCACGGTGTCATGTCAGTGATATACAGGAAATTTGCTAGAAGGGATAAGGAGGTGATTATCGCTTTTATAACACAATAAGAACAAGAACTTTGAATAAGTACAAGTTTGAAGACTTTTAGGAAGGATCTAGAGCTGCTGGAATGAGTACAGAGAAGAACAACGAGGTTGGTGAGGGGAAGAAAAGGGTACTTTTGCCACGAAAGGTTTCAGTTCTGCAAATTGCAGCGTCTGGAGACCAGGCCTGTGGCATGTGATATGATTGAAATGTTTAAGGTTTTGAATGGATTGAGCAAGCTCAATGCTGATGGGATTCTTCCTCTTGTTCAGACCACACATGACGGACCACAAATTCAAATTGAGGAAGGACGGTTGCAGAATAGATGTGTGGAAGTTTACCTTTAGCCAGCGGGTGGTTGATTGCTGGAACAAACTTCCATCTGTTGTTGTTTTGGAAGTTGATAGCTTAAATAAATTCAAGGAAGAACTAGAGAAACTATTGAAGGGAAGGGTTAGATGAAATGGGAATTTTTTTTGGCTGATACTGTACGAGTTTGCTTTCTTGCATCGTTCATTTTTATGCCACTACTAATGGTAATGACTCCAGTTTCTTCAGCTCCACATAGGCCAGTATGATTACTTTACAGGCACAGAAGATAGATTTTGGCCTTTAAAGACCCGTGCCCAGTGCCGGATTAAGGCACGCCAAATTTTACAAATCATGAAAAAAAAAAAAAAAAATATATATATATCCTTAATAAAGGGGGTGCCGGACTGGATCACTATTTACACCCATAATGGCAGCTGAAGACCCTTCTTAGAATACCGCGGACGCAATGAAGGGATCCAAAGGTATGGCTCTGGCGATGACCTAAAGAGCATTTTATTCGTCATCAGCTGTTCCGGCAAGCATGACACTCTGATGACAATCGCCTTAAAACAAAAAAATTGTGTAGCAGATACATTTAGTGTCCTGCCGCTAGCATACACTGTCAAAAGCATAACGTTGTTTCTGTTAACGTCTTTTCTTTGGCTTATGTTGTTCCACACGGCTTGCTTCGCCCTTGGCCCACTGATATCTAATATTTTAGTGCACGCGATGTTGTAGAGAAATGATTTTGGCTTGGATTCTTCCTTGGTAATTCTGCAGAACCAAAGGCCTGAGCCTAAGAAATTATTGGGACAAAATAAAAATAAATAAATTTTCTGTTTATACTCGGGGACGACCAAACGGTCAGAGGAGTTCACAGGATAGACAGAATACAAGAAACAGCACCGTATTCAGCAGCCACGGGCTTGAACGCCGATCACTCAAGGCACGTGTACTTATGCACCCGCGCGCCTGACCACCAGAGTACACTTTTGTGATAGAACGTAAAAGGCTTTTATTATTAAGATCCCATTCTGAACGGCTAATTCTTATTACTGATGCTGTCAGTTCTTGAATTTATTTACGGGTTATTGATATCAGGTAGAAAATTAGTCGGTCATCTGATATAATCCTCAATGAAGGAATTAGATTAATAAAGACAAAAATATTTATGTTATATTAAGGCCACCCGTAATTTCTTGCATATACGTATTATGACTGTAAATCGCGTGCTCGATTTGTCTGTTTGCTGGACGAAAAAACCCCAGTTTCTGGCTTGCTATTTACGCCTGAGACCGATTAACTCAGCCACGGAGTGAAAAAAGCCTATTAAAGTTCTTCGCGTCATCGACGGGATTCGAACCCGCTTCTTTTCTACCCGGTGTGGGGAGGGGGGTGACGATACCATTGTGCTACCGCGCAGACTATTAACAAAGATGTCTCAGCTTCTCGTTGATATCATCCTTTATCCACTTATACACTGTCCATCCACATTCCAAGGAGGTAATGCCTCCTTGGAATGTGGATGGACAAGTTAATGGATTGAGTGATTATTTTGCGCGAAAAATGCACACGCTTTATGACACCCACGGAAAACAAGAATTCAAGTGGAAAATCTTGCCCTGCCTGATTCGGTCTCTTCTCGGAATAAGAATTTCTGCTTCACAGTTATACACAACACAGCCTATCAGGGTTCTGATTAAGTGCGAGTCGATCTCGGTGAGTATGTTGCTGACTGGTGGCTACAGCAGCTGTATACTTCCAAGCCACGTGGAAAAGGCTCGTGGGTTGTAATTAGGAACGCCGCCTGCCTATGTGGCGCCTTTGCGCAATGTCTTATCACCCCCTTCAAATAACAAATAATAAATAATTGTAGACAGTTATTTTGATATACACTGAGTGATCACTGAATTATGACCATCCCTATGAAAACTGAATGCGACCCGTTGACCACGTGAGATACGAGCGTGCGGAGTTAGCCGACCTATGTAGCATAGATAAGGTGTCAGTGGTTCGGTAGGTAGTAAAATTCCGAGCGTGATGGGTAAAAGGAAGGATTTATCGGACTTTAATAAAGAACACATTGTGGGTGTTCAACGAGCTGGTTCCTCGATTTCCCAAACAGCTGAACTGGTGGGGTTTTCGAGAGCCGCCGTAATTAAAGTGTACCAGGACTGGCGTCAAAATGGTCAAACAACGACCCGGCGGCAAAATTGCAAAAGTCAACGAAAGGTTGATGTTAGAGGTGAGCGCCGGGCCCGACGACTGTACAGGCGAACAGACGCAGCACTGTTGAAGAGTTGACAACCCAATACCACATGGGCCAACCCGGAACAATATCTGGCATGACCGTGAGTCACACGCTCGCACGTATGGGCTACACCAGCAGACAACCCCTACGACATGCTCTCCTAACCAAGGTTCATCGGCGTAAAAGACTCTCCTGGTGCAAAGAGCATGCGAGTTGGACGTTAGAAAACTGGAAGAAGTGCTGGTCGGATGGGTCACGTTATTTACTTTACATCGTGGATGGTCGTGTACGGATTTGGCGTCAACAAGATGAGGCTCTTCATCCATCATGCATCGTATCAAAAGTGCAGGCCGGTGGAGGCGGTTGTATGGCGTGGGGCATGTTTCATTGGCAGGAACTTAAACTCCTGGAGCATGTGGAACAACGTATCAGTGGTCTTCGCTATCGTCAACTGCTTGCTGACTGTGTACACCCCGCTATGTTACACTTTTTCCCGAATGGCGATGGTGTCTTCCAAGATGTCAAATGCGCTCATCAGGCACTTGGGCAGGAATGGTTTGAGGGACACAGTTCTGACTTCCAGCATATTGATTGGCCTCCGAACTCCCCCAATATCAATCCCATAGAGCACTTGTGGAAAGGCATATCAGGCGTCTGGATACACCAATCACCTCCATACCTGCATTGCTGACCACTTTACACACAGCTTGGTTGGCCATACCTCCCGAAAGTTTCCAGCATCTTGTCGAATCAATGCCACGTCGGATAGCTGCTGTAAGGAGGGCAAAAGGAGGTCCTACGACGTATTAGGTAGGTGGTCATAATTCAGTGATCACTCAATGAACACGTAACAAAATACATTGTGTTACGTATTTTTTTGAACACGTGTGTTCAAAATAAATTGGAGGCAGAATCTTTTTAATCTTCCCTTTTCAATGTAGTTGGTTGCCAAAAGGTTAGCAGTTTGGTAACACAAAAAGCAAGCGTTCCTATTCGTGCGGCAGCGTCCCATCTCCCGGTGATTCATCCCGCGGGTCTATTTGTGTCCCTGTTACTGCGTGAACGTCTCCGACTTCACCAGTGCTCTCGTATTTGTCGACTGTCAAAATAGAAACACGAAAAATTTGGCTTCTTTAACTTTTCTTTCTCGAAAATGCCTCCGGAGAAATAGTTTCTGGTCCTCGAGACTTCCAGTGAGCGTCTCACTGGGAAACTGGGAGTTATCTGGCCACTGCGGGTAGAGAAGGTCGCCCCCTCACGTGATGTGGACGCATCGACCCAATACAGTATATCACGCATCAGCGCGTTGGAACTTCTTTTTGAATAACCAGCCTCGCAAGCTTGAATACTGAATTACAAGCTTGCAATGCAAAATAAATTAGGAAAAATGAATTCGAAAAATCTTATTCATTGGTGGAGAATGAATGAAAGAAAGGAAAGAAAGAATTGTCATTTAAATGTGTTAAATGTTAACGTGAAAATGTGTCAAACTTGAAATTGAAAAATAGTGGCCTGAAGATTCAATTGCGCCATAAAACAACTCGTCATCATCTCGAGCTTGTGCGGTAGCACCCTGGTTATAATCACCACCGTACCACACACCGGTTGGAATAGACCCGGATTCGAATCCCGTCAATGACGCGATAAACTTTCACGAGCTCTTTTCGCTCCGTGGTTGAATTAGTCATTCTGTCTTGGGTGGTCCTAATAAGATGGTTTTGTTTTTATTCACGCGGCCACCCTCGAAAATGAAGCAGACATAATATGTTTACAAGAACCATTCTCTTCTAAGCAGCTTCGGAGTCCCTCCTCAAAAGTAGCGGGTTAGCCAACTGTATGACTGCCAGAGTCATGCAGTTTGCTGAAGATGAAACTAAACCCGCTATCACCGTCTTGAATCACAATGTGGGTATAAAAGCGAGTTCAAGTTTTTGCAGGTAAAATTCAACGGGCATTCTTGTATCCACATCGGCATTTTCATTTGATGTCCATACTGCCATTCTTCAGAAGACATAAAAATATATCTCTTACTTACTTAGAACTTTCTCTAAATGCGACGTTTTAAAGTTATTATAGTAACTGACCCAAGTTTCAAATTTAAACGGTGGTTCAGCCATTCTGTTGATCAAAGAGGCAAAATTTTGGAGAAATTTATTTTTGCTCATCATCTGAATATTTCTGACAGACAGTACTTTTTTCTTACACCCACAATGAACCCAAACCTGTCTTCCCACTAAGTAGGCTGGAATCTCTAACAGACTTTTAAAGTGGACAATTAAACTTAGCAGCCTCTAATTTCTTCTACCGGGTCTTCCAGTATATATATATATTTTAAATCTACTTCTTCCTCGGGGAAGAAATAGATTTTAAACCATCAGATGGCCTAAGTTTATTGTCTCCATTCACCACTGATGAAATCCAAGCTCCAAACACTTTAAATCCTTCGAGTATGTGTTCTTCGTGCAGATTTCACTTCTATAAAGCTGCGGATTATGCTGGTAAGAAAGAGACACGAAAAACAATTTTTGTTCCCTGGTGGCCACAGGAGCACACGAACCACGAAAAAAAGATACATATAGCCAGCGAGAAAGAATTGTCAAAGACGGGTTGGCCACATTCTGATGGCACTAGTTTCAAATATACAAAATTCTTAAAAGGGAATGTTCCACAACTATCGCTCAGCTCTGACTTCTGGCAAAATTTGGTTACTTCTGCCGGCAATAATGATTCCTGGAGTCTACTGTATGAAGTTTGTAAAAATAAAACGCGTTTCTACCATATTTATAGCACAGTAAACTCTAATAATAAACTACAGATTGAAAAAGCACAGCAAAGTAAACTGTTTTGGATGGACATTTGCGTACTGACATCCACCTAAACGAAAGTAAGAAGGAAAAACGTTCATTATATTTCTGATACTGAAACAGATTTTTACTCTACAAGAACTAAAAAATGCTCAAAGTAAAAGAAATATTGAAAACTTTCCTGGACTTACTGAGAACGTTGTTATAATTAAAATTTCCGATTTCTATACCAACATGTGAATAAATTTTTACTGGACTGGACGTACCGTCCGAGATATTTGGAAAATAACATTGCTAAAATCCTTCAAAATAAAAAAAAAACAATTTCTGGCCCCAAAGTATATGGGCCAACGACAAAATGGAAAAAGTATCATAACTCAGTAGACTAGAAGAGCGGGCCACCTTCCTTAAATGTGAACAAAAATGCAAGCCGGCAGCTGGTAGTCAACAGATTAAACCATTCCAAACGTATTACATTCAAAAGCAACAAGGATATTCGCATGGAAGAAAAGGTATTTCAGGGATGGGCGTCTTTGACTGTCAACGTGGTGGCATGAGACCCAAGAACCAGAAACCTAAACGATCCATTTTTTTATCCAGTCCAGACAGATGCTTCAACTATATCTCTAACGAAAGAACACCTTGTAAACACCATCAGCAGACTTCCCAATAAACCTACCATCGGCCCTGATGGCTTTCCTTTATCACTGGTCAGAGTGGGTAGTGGCTTCATTGGGGAGCCTGTTCTGTCTATTTTTAATCAGATTTTAAAATCCGTGACAGTCCTGACCATTTGGAACAACTACAGGGTTCAACCCATGCTCCAAAGAAGATATTGTAATACATCAAAGGAATGCTGATCTATTTCAGCGGGCTGATCTTCATTATTAAAAGTTTTTGAGAAACCATCTTAGCAGCACTCATCGATCAACTCCAAGACATAAACATCCTCATACAGTGATCCCCAAAAGAACAACAGTAGTGACGTAATGGACACCCTATTTAAAATTCAAACAGCTTTCAATCATATATCAAAGATAAGCGCTCATCTGCTTGTCATAAGCAGATGAGCGCTTGTCATCTGCTTATGACAAGCTCTCAATTCTCGCAATCATCTACATTCTACAAAAGTACTTTAGTATTACAGGAAGCCTGTTTAAAAACCATCAACCACATCCTTACAGCAAGATAACTCATCATCAGCCACAAATGCTTCCAATAGGAGTGCACTATAACGCGGGGAGTACTGCAGGGAGAGGTTCTGTCTGGTATGCTATTTGCTGCTGCCCTTAAGAAGTAATGCCCTGTAATAAGTGAGCTATAGTAATATAAAAATATGTAATAAGCAATTAATTTAGACTAAGGCGCATTTAGGGCTAGAGCCTCAAGCTGCGAACAAATTGGACTATGTATATAAATACATCATACACCATCAGGCATCTCTCATATTGTGGAGTTATACTTCATAACTGTTTTTGCCATCATTGCATCACTTGGGTACCTACCCACTCACTGAAGAAGGGCCAAATAGCCCTGAAACGGTGCTGTCTTGGTGGTGGTACCTATCTGAGAATAAGTAACATTAGTCTTCTCCTTAGGTGAAGCGTTACTTATTCGAAGTAGTGCAATATCATGGCAACTCGTTGTGAAGGTATTCACAATATGAGATATAACCTAAAACGATGCCACCTTAAAAATTTTCTGTTTATTCAGAAATGGCTGTGTATTATGATGCTAAGCACTTTATATACATAAGCAATTAATGTAATCTTTGCGAAATCAGTGGCTCACGTTGAACCACTGATTTTGCAAAGATAGCGTAAATAATTTCTTGCTTGCAATATCGTAAATAATTGCTTTTCTTGAATTTAATCCAAATAATTTAAATAATCCAAACTGTAGGGTTCCGTCATTTTTGCTTGCTTCCGGATGTTTTTGTTGTGTGTGTGTGTGGGGGGGGGGTATCTCGCCGCCACAGTGAGTTATTAATAAACAGGACGAGTGCCAGAATACTTCACCTTCGGACAATTTCAAGAGCGCGTGTCAACTTGGATTTCAAAAGTTATAGGGTGGCGTTCGCGCGGCCATGCGACTCCCGTGAAGGTCGTGGATTTCCGTGACCTTCACGACACTCCGGATTCGTGGGTGGAAAGCGAGTAACACGACCTCACGCCGCAATTTTATTTTTATCGCTCGATTTCATTACGGCCGCTCCGAACAAACCTCCCAGGACAGTTCACTGGCGTAGAAATGTTTAAAATCCAAAGGGCGGAGTGTCGCACTTTGTGTCCTTTTCTGACGACCCCCCTTGCATTTATTCGAGGTATTTATTAGTTTGCAACTTCGCGCTCTGATCACAGAGGTGTGTGCTTGGACTTCGTTTGCATTTCCTGCTGCTCAAGTAGGATGTCGAAAAGGTGTTCTTCGTTAACCGGAAATCCCTTTTTAAATTCTTTTTTCGGAAGTTTGTTCGCCACCCTGTTCGGTACATTTTCCCCTGTTGCGCGCATTTGATTTTTAAATAAATCTTCAACCAGATGCCACTGGATCTTCGCAGGCGGAATGTGTGGACCACCCTTTTCGCTTTTAAAGTGGGAATGGAAAACACTAACGATGTTACCAACAGCAAATTCTAAGCATTCGAAGAATTAATCTTGGAACATACTAGGCTTTTCATTCCAACTAAGAAATACTGTTCAAGGTTCAGGCCTAAATGGATGTCAAATGAACTAATGAGGCTTGTGCCAGAGAAGAAAAATGTATGGGATGCATATAAACTCTAGAATATAAACGTGTTAATTTATGTAAACTCTGGAAGGGGGGATGAATCAGATTGGTCCACTTGATATCGATGTTTCAACTGTTGATGATCCTGCTCAGGTAGCTAACAAACTAAATGAGTATTTTGCATCGACATTCACACATGAGGAGTTATTCAGCGAGGGGAATGCCAGAGGTGTATTCAACTCTGGCAGTAATCTACAGAATCTTGTAATAACTGAGAGTAAAGTGGAGGAGAAACTGTTGAAGAGAACCATAAGAAAGGCACCCGTGGTGGATGGGATCTATCCAGTTATATTAAAGGAGGCAGCAAAGGAAGTAAGCAAACCCTTTGCCATAATTATGAGAGCATCCTTGGACTCAGGAGAAGTACCCATGGACTGGAGATATGCAAAAGTGACCCGAATTCAATTCACAAAGGAGGATCAAAGGGAGACAGGTAATTACAGACCTGTTAGTTTAACTTCTGTTCCAGGGAAATTAATGGAGGCACTTGTGAAAGAAGCATTACAGGATCATCTAGCAAGACAGCAGTAATAATTCAGCACGGGTTTGTTAAGGGGAAGTCTTGTCTGACAAATTTGATAGGATACTATGATGTGGTTACAAAGGAACTGAATGCAAAAAAATAATTTTGATATCATATATTTGGATTTCAAGAAAGGTTTTGACACTGTTGCGCATGGAAGATTACTGTACAAGATGGAGCAGTATGGCATTAAGGGCAAGTTGCTGCAATGGATAAAGGGATGGTTGAGTGAGGGACGGCAGAGAGTGGTAATAAATGGACGTTGCTCTTCGTGGACAAATGTGATTAGTGGAGCTCCACAGGGTTCTGTGTTGGGCCCGCTGTTGTTTTGTATATTTATCAATGATATTGATGAAGATATATCAAGCTTAATGTCCAAGTTTGCAGATGATACAAAGGTTGGCAGGGTTGTTAATGACACTTGACAGTACGCTGCTGCAACAGGATCTAGAAAAGTTGAGCAGATGGGCTGAGAGGTGGCAAATGAAGTTTAACATTGACAAATGTAAAGTACTGCATATGGGAAGGAGTAACCGCAGAGTAACGTATGAACTGTGTGGTACTAAACTGAGTGAGGTAGACAATGAAAAAGACCTGGGCTGATTGTGCAATCGGATATCAAGTTCTCTGAGTAGTTCAGATGGGGCTGCCAGAGCAGGTCATAGAGTTTTGTCAATGATCTGAATAAGAATTTTGCTAGCAGAAAGAAGGAAGTGATTATCCCCTTGTATATGGCAATGGTCAGGCCACACCTTGAGTACTGTATACAGGTCTGGAAGCCTCATTTTACGAAGGATGTAGAGTTGCTGGAAAGAGTACAGAGAAGGGCAACAAGATTGGTGAGAGGGACGAGGTGGTGCTTTTACCAAGAAAGGCCTAAGTTTTGCAAGTTGGAGACTAGACACCTGCAAGGTGATCTGCTAGTCAAAATTCACCGCGCTGAAGCCTTGAATGGCTTGAGCGCGCTGAATTTTTATGGGATTGTTCCACTTGCTCAGATTACGAACTTAAGGTGGCATAAATTGAAATTGAAAGTCAGTTGTAGAATAGATGAGTGGAAGTTTTCCTTTAGCCAGCGGGTAGTTGATTGGTGGAACAGATTTCCAGCTGTTGTTATGGTAGTTGATGGCTTAAATAAATCTAAGGTAGAACTAGACAAACATTTGGAGCGAATGGATGGGTGAATTGGGAAGGTTTTTTTTTTTTTAGGCTGATGCTTTACTGTACAAACTTACTTTCTTACATCATATGTAACATTTTAAATTATTCGTTGTCACCGTGGGGAGGGAATGAACTTTCTTTTTCTTCTCGCTGCAGAAGCTGCATCTGCCGCTTTTCACGTTGTTAGCACAAGCGTGACATAATCCTCGCGAGCTTGCGCAAATGCCCATACACGCACACACACACACACACAAACCGAACGTATAGTATGACAAACAAAGGGGTGTTAGGTGTAAAGGAAGAGGGGGTTGAAATACGCCCCGGATGGGCCTTGAACCGGGCCTCACTGAAAACACATTCAGCAAGAGCATTGAGCAGAGAGAGAGAGAGAGTGTGTGTGTGTGTGTGAGTGGAGAGTCTATTTTGAACTACCGGTGTACGTTTACATCGACCGGGAGGTCACAGGTCTTCGTATTGAGGTTATCTGACGTCCGTAAATGGAGAGCGCCCTTGGACTCCTTTCTGGAATCGCTCTTTGACTCCGGGACGGGTTGGCGGAAGATTTGAGGTGATCACGTGAGAAGGATCTATTCCTATCCGGCGTTTAACCGACCCTTTCCTACCCCCCCCTACCTCGAGGATTTACGATTCTCTATTGTGAGTTGTTGCCGCACCATCATTTCTTTCTTTTTTCTTGAACGCGAAGTGCGTCTAGACGACACTCTTATCTACGAAACTATTCTTCGCGCGAGGGGAGGTTATAAATATACTCGTGCCGTTGGATTTAATGACTGAGGGATCGCTTGCGGACACGGAGGCTCAGTTACAGATGCTGACGTAGCCGAGTGATTAGGAGCGCGAGTGCTGTAGCACGCGCTGTTTGAGTGGACCGGGTCAAGACTGTACTCTGCGCGCCAACTAATTTGGGTCTTTCCGAAGTCAGTGTGAGGAAACTTTCTCCCAGCAGCGTGAATGTCACGTGTTTGGACTCACCAAGTTCCAGCGGAGAATCCGGATTCGAATATGGACTTCTCACATTCCATTCAACTTCGAAGTTAAAAGTTATTACGTTTCACGTGCGATTTCAGGTCACCCCAGTTCCCACATTTTAAATTTATAAATACGCGCTTCCTTTTGTGTTTCCCATTTTGCATCAGCCCGTCGGTACCCCTCCGCAAATTCAAAACATAAATGAACGCTGTGTATCGTCGCCATATAATAAACAAAACCTCAATAATTACAAATCGAATTAAGATAAAGCCAAGCGTTCCCCGTGGTTTTAAGTGTGTTTGCTGCTCTTGTTTGATCCCCCCACAATAAATTCCTTCTACGTCTAAATATCAGAGATCTCGTCTCAAAGATTTGGTGATGATAGCTGGCATCGCTAATTTTACACGCAACCTGTGTGGTCTTGTTGTCCTAATTAACTATGCTCAGACTTGGGGGGGGGGGGGTGAGGGTTAAAGAAGGTTCCCTAACCTTCTTTAAACTATTCGTGTTGCACTTTCTTTTGTAATCGCAACTATTTCTAAGTATACTGCTATCGAAATGTTTTCTCGTTCCACCCCCCCCCCCCCCCGACCATCTTCCCGAACAGAAGGGTTGTTGGACGAAGAAAACGAGGCTTTTTATATTGAGATCCTCCGGGAGCTTAAGATCAGCGTGTGAGACTGAAATTATATGATTTAAATTGCGCATACCTCTCCACGTGATGCTTATTTCGCGTTTTGCAATACTTCATAATGAACAGCGCGGCATGAAATGCAACAATTCGGGCTCTGTAATTTAATAAATTATACTGTCAACGCTTTCGTAATGCAGTTTACTGATTGGGGTGTAATGGCGACGAAATATAACACGCAGTTAACGTTTCTGCGATGATTAATAAAACAATAATTCGTGATGTATTCGTGATGTAAACAACTGGTCTCTGAACAGCAAAGATTTCGGAATACGCAAAATGTGTAATAAAAGGGAAGTGCAGGATGTTAAAGTTACCGTATTAAATTTCTGTGAGGGACCGATGCGTGATTCACAATTAAATATAATCTTTATTATGGAAAGAGAAACCGTACAAATCCCTTGACAGCATGCAGGCTACATTACGTGCTGTACGTAATCATTTCCTTACATTTTTAACTTGCGCTGTTCAGAAAGTGAGAGGACCCCACAGTGCACACACGCAATAAGGTTTCAGGCCATATCGAGCCGTTTACAATATGTCTCTAAATTCCGTGTGTTCTGTTATCGTCGCTGTTTCTCTGGACAAAACCTCCAATTTTCTGGGAGAAAAAACCCGCTAACCTCTCCTGAGACCGATTACCTCAGCCACTTTGGAAAAAAGGCCCATAAAAATTGCTCGCGTCATTCACGGTATTCGAACTCGGGTCTTTTTGACCCGGTGTCAGGAGGGCGCAACGCAGGCAGAACTTTTATTGTTTGTAAATAACAAAACAATTTCTATGGCTTCAGCCATAGAATGCTCGATTCGCGCCCGATTCAAATCCCTTCAATGACACGAGGAACTTTTGTGGACTTTTTCCACAAATTGGTCTCAGGGGAGGGATGTCTGGTATTTTCTTTTGAAAACTCTCGTTGTCTTTCATCCAGCAAACAGGCAAGTCGACCACAGGACACACGCAATTTACAGACATATTATGTATGGAGCAGTATAGTCTCAGTCGCTGATGCCCTCCAACACCCTGCAACAGCAACATGAACTACGGAAACGCGAAATGCACTTCAATTTTTCTCAAAATCCAGGACGAAACAAGTGGACTGTATTACAAAAATGTTGACCGCACGCTATATTGCGAAGTACGTGTCGCTATTTGTTTATTTTATTAAATCGCAGCAGACCCGTGTTGCATTTCAATTTTCATTAATACTCAAGGAGGAAAGAGAGAAAGTATTACGTCTAGTGAGTTAAGTTTATTAATAAAGCTTTTGAAGAGAAACTTCTTTAGGGTCCTTGAGGTTGTCACAGACATTCTCTCAGATATACAGACAAGCTGTACTTGCTACCTGGGAGTTTAAAACGTTGATGGAACTGATATTCGGGTGACACTCAATTCAAGTGGACCCAATTTCGGCGAAGTCCGGACGGGTCTGTGACAGCCAAATCCTCTGCTCGCACCTTCACGATAGTGGGACTGTTAGTAATCCTGGGTATAACCTCCATGCACAAGCACACGTTGGGTGACCACCCAGATGTGAACCAACGTAAGCAGGGGTCGAGGTGTGGCGCCCACACCACATGGAGGAACGCCGCCCCCCTATATTACCAGGCAGTACTAGGTGGTAGATGACTCTCATCAACCGGTGAAATACCACCACTTTGCTCATTGGAGGCTTGAAATGGTGGAACCCGTTTAGTCTCTAGAGCTAAGTTCCCGTCAACCCTTCCCCATCTCTTCCATCATGCAGTATGATTGATGACTTTTGAGGTTATGATGAACGTCGTGGCGAGATCCAATATTCCTTACATTTCGAGGGTACAGCTCTAAAACGGTGTTCGCAGGCTCGCCGCTAGTTAGTACACCGCACCGGACCTATTGGTAACTCTTTAGGAGGTTTTCGGATCAGCTAGTGTATAATCTTGCTACCTCTACTCTGCCAGATAGTGACTGGAGGGAGTCCGAGTAGTGTGTATGCGGGGAGCATTGTCGAGGCCACGTTATGTCAAGGATCTGGGTATATTCTTACCACATGTACGCCATATCCAAAAATTTCATTACTTTATACAGCATGTCCCACCCACTTTTTCTTACTATTGAATACACCATGAATTGTCAAACTAATAGAGCAAGCTTATCTGCGGAAAGATCTAAACCTTCCAAGGACTTCCTAATTCATTTCATTAATATACGTGGTCTCAATTCTAATCTCAACGATGTCCATTTCCACTTGCAGTCTGCCAAACCCCATGTACTTTTTCTGACAGAATCTCAGTTATCGGTTGATTCAACTACTGCTCATCTCAGATGCCCAAATTATTCGCTGTATGATTCCTTTCGCCTCAAAGGTGGAACTTGTGCATATGTCCATTCGGATATTCCCTGTCAGAGAATTGGCAATTTGGAATCTCCTCTTTTCGATCTTCTCTGGCTTCATATCCCTCTACCTCATTCTGTCACATTCATCTGTTGTCTCTACCGTTCTCCCAACTCCACTAATCACTTGGAGCTCTTTGACTTCCTCTCTTTGCAACTTGACTTTCTCCAGTCCAACTTTCCTAACAGTGAGGTAATTTTCCTTGATGATTTTAATGTTCACAACTCCAGCTGGCTTCCGTTTTCTAGTCACACCGACCCAGCAGGTCGAGATGCTGAGGCTTTTGCAATTACTAATGACCTTGCACAGATTGTTCATTTACCTACAAGAATACCGGACAATCCTAATCACACAGCCAATACGCTTGATCCTTTTCTCACAAACAACCCGTTTAAGTATACGGTCGAAGCGAGAGGTCCTTTAGGCACTTCAGATCACAATTTGGTGATGGTCTCTTCTCCAATTGAACCTTTATCTCATGGCTATTCCCAACCTCGTGTTGTTTGGCATTACAAGAATGCAAAATGGGATGACCTGCGAGACTTCTTTTCTTCTTTTCCTTGTTCGGATTACTGTTTCAAAACTTCTGATGTCAACGTTTGCTCAGATCGTGTCAGTGAAATTATTCTTGCAGGAATGGAATCCTTTATCCCACACTCCACTTCAAAATCTCGTCCTTTATCTAAACCTTGGTTTTCCAATAAATGTGCTAAGGCTGTTCTAGAGAAGAATGTTGCATATCGTAATTGGCTTGTTTCTAATTCTTCGGTTTCATTTTCTGCCTACACCAAAGCTCGCAACAATTGTAAAGCAGTTATTAACCAGTCCAAACTAGAGTTTGAACAGGCTAAGATTAGAAAACTTTCTTCTTGTCCTAATGGTAGCCGAGCATTCTGGTCTCTTGCCAAAGCTATTGGCCGCAACGTTTGCCCATCTCTGCTCCCACCTCTGTTGTCATTTCAGCCAAGGATAAAGCTGACCTGCTAGCATCCCATTTTTCTTACAGCTCATGTATTAATGATCTTGGTAAAACACCTCCCACCATTCCCAACACGCTCCATTCAATGCCTCCTGTGGTCTTCCATCAAAAGGATATCAAAAGGATTTTGACGAATCTTGATGCTAAGAGAGCTCCAGGTCCTAATGGTATTTCTCCACTTGTTCTCAAAATCTGTGCTCCTGAACTTACTCCTATTTTTTGCTGCCTTTTTTCAATTTCTTATTCCAAAGGTGTTTTTCCTTCTGCTTGGAAATTTGCTCATATCCAGCCAGTTCCTAAAAAGGGTGACAAATCCCTCCCATCCAATTATCGTCCCATTGCAATTACTTCTACTCTTTCTAAAGTAATGGAGAAATCAATTCATCGCCAACTCTTAAACTACCTAGAAACTGTCAGTGTCGATCCACTGGTGATATTCTGGCTTATGTTACCCATTTATGGACTAATTCAATGGAAAGGTTCGGTGAAACACAAGTAGTTGCTCTTCACATCTCAAAGGCTTTTGATCGTGTTTGGCATAAGGGTCTCCTAAACAAGCTTCCATCTTATGGTTCGACAACTGTTTTTTTGGTAATTGGTTATCCAGTTTTCTCTCTGATCGCTCACTGAGGGGCCGACCGGGCTAGCCGAGTGGGTAAAGTACCTGCCCGGCAACCCAAAGGTCGCGGGTTCGATTCCCGCCTCGGGCTTGGATTAAAGTACTGCAAAAACCTTGGGAGGTGCAATATGGCCACAGAGGCCGATGCGCCAACAACTACCAAATCAAAATCAATCAAACTCACTGAGGGTGATGGTAGATGGCTCTCTGTCTTCTAACTTCTCCACTAATGCCGGTGTCCCCAAGGTTCAGTTCTTTCCCCACTCTTTTCCTCTTGTTCATTAATGACCTTCTTCCATTGACTGAAATCCTATCCATAGTTTTGCTGATGACAGCACATTGCATTCAACTTTCCGTTTTGAGAAATCCTGTCCTGCTCAATCAGCTTCAACTTCTCGAAAATCTGCTACCAATTCCTTAAATGCCGATCTTCAGGTAATTCTCCAGTGGGGCAAAGACAACTTAGTTGATTTCAACCCTTCTAAAACTCAGTCTTGTCTTATATCTTGCAAAAGAATTCTTCTGCTCCTATGCTTATCTTTAGTGACACTCCGATTTCTAAGCAAAATGATATATCTCTTCTGGGGTGGTGCCCCCAAAACCTCTCTCAGGCTTCTTGATTCCATTCAGAAGAGGGCAGTTAGGTTAATTAATGACTCATCTCTAAAAGAGTCTCTCCACTCGCTTTCTCATAGACGTACTGTTTCTGCTGCATGCCTCTTCTAAAGATACTTCCATGGGCACTGTTCTTCTGAATTGGCTTCTATAATTCCTGCTCTCTCTTTCAAAACAGTCCGAACCAGTGCCGCCACCAGCCAACATCCATTTACTGTCCGACTTCAAACCCACAGAACCAACTTTCTGGAACAACCTTCCTTCATACGTATTTCCTGAAAATTACAATCTACAGAAGTTCAAGTCCAATGTCAACAAATATCTTCTTTCGTCTTCTCAACCTCCAACCCAAGCACGGTACTAAGTACTATAGGTTCTAATCCCTCTCGTGTTTGGGGTTCACATAAAAAAAAAAAAAAAAAAGGCGCACCCCACGCAGTTTTCACACAGGCAGTAACTGGCGTCCGTGAATTGACAAAAAAAACCCCACGAAAATGCGACACGAAATGATTCAAGGCTACCCACCTGCGTACCGTGTTGCTCGTGCCTGGTACTAGGCACGAGTAACGCATGATGCAATCAGTACCGCTACAGCGCGCCCACGGCGTAACTCGCACGCGTATCGCGTTTACGTTTTCATTCGCTATATCTCAGCTTCAAGCAATCCGATTTTAAAAATTTAAAAAAACCAAATTATTTCATAAAAAATTTATAATTCAATATGCCGAAGACTAATGGTGAGCGTATAGAGTACGTATACGCGCAACGCGACCACCGAAACCACCTGCATCGAGTAAAAGGAGACATCTGTAAAACCTTTGTAAAACATTTTCAAAATATTAAACCACAGTAACATTGAAATAATAAAAGTTTCTAAAGAAGTTTCACTTAACTTCTGCCATTGGTGCTGGCACACAATTCCCCCCTCCCCCCCGTAAGTTTCCTAACGAAGTATTTCGTATTCACTCGATCCTGTTAATTAAATAAAAATGTTTTAACAGTCTTTAAATAATTTTTCGATTAAATAAAAATCTGTGAATAAATTGGCCTTGAGCTAAAGGACGGAAAATATGCCCGGATGATGCTTACGAAGAGCAGAAAATAAACCCGATGCACGTCTTTATAAAACTGCAACCATTATGAACCCACTGTAGGATGGAAACCTCCTCAACAATTCACGTTGATGGAAATGGACCGTAATCTACAACGCTGGTCCAGTGCGGGTTGGCAGATCGACCGCATTTAGCAGTCAGGGGATTGAACACCCGTCTAGTCAAAGAGCGCGTGCTACTGCACTCCCGCTACTGACGTCTGTGCCCCAATTTCAGAAACTACTCCTGTCCCAGCTCTACCTCCAGTCCAGACCAGCATCTCTGTCATCGCCATCTCGTGATACCACCGCCACCATCGTCACTACCACCATTTTTTTTTAGCTCGAGTACCATCTTTACCACCATCTTCGACTTGGACAGTTGGTTAACAAATGCGTATGACTCCGAGTGACATCACTGTGTTTTCTTGACTTCTATTTCCTGCTAACCTCAGGCTGGTCCCGAGGCGGGGTCTGCATCCTTACGCTGGTGCAGGATGACTTATTTTTTATTATTTTTTTCCATTTTATTAACTTATTTTTACTGAATTTTGTTTTTATTTTATTTTATTTACTTATTTTTATCTTTAATTTTTCTGATTTTTATTAATTTCCTGTTAAATTTAATTTTATTTACTCATACTTTGAATGATTTCGACATTCAGCACGTGACTCCCGAGGTTTGCTGCGGTTCACGCTCAGTTGTGGCCCGCCTCCTCGCGGCGTAGACGGGTATCAGGCCGCACCACCCTGGTGCTTGTTGCTTCCTGATAGCAAAGCGGCCAGAAACAACTAAACAACAAAAAAAAACACAAACACAAACAGCATTACACGCATTTCTGGCCTTTCTGCAGAGTTTTGATTACATCACAGTGTACCACGGTGGAGTTTAATTAGCGTTTGGGTGCCGCCTTACATAAGATACTATTTGTGTCTACATGCCACATGACGTGTTTATAAATGGACATCAAATCAAACTTGTCAACACCCACAGGAACCTCGGTTTGGTCTGGAATTCGAACCTGTCTTTTCTGGAGCACTTCAAGGCAGCAAAAACAAATTCTTCGCAGTCCTTTGGCCTGCTCGGCAGGAACTGGTTAGTTTGTTCGTTGATATGTTATTTAATGGCACAAGGGTTGCGAAGGCCATATTGTGCCTGATTTTATTTCGTAGTGCAATGGCAACTAGTTGGTTACAGCTATAACCAGCTAATAACCAGATTTGTGCAAACTTGTGTTGTATCGGGGGCTCTCCAGGCGTCAGAAACTTGGTATTCTGCATCTCCAACATACCTGCAGCAGTTATTGAGGCTTGAGTATTGGCTTCTACGATCCCTCAATAGGACATACCTTAACTACACTGGTGTGCAAAACGTAAGGACGACCACTAAAGGTTAAAATCACAAAATCAAACGAAAGAGCCTGTGGCAATTTGCATAACTGTGGCCATTCAGTAGAAAGCTGGTGCGGTGCACGTGCAAAAATTTGAATCGTGATGAGAGGGCTCACATAAACAGATAAAAGCAGATTGTTTGCACCTTCCATTGGTTTCATACAGAAAACGAAATGGCCAGTAGACAACATATGGATGACTTTACCCGGGGCCGAATAATTGGACAGCTCGAGGAAGACCGAAGTGCGAGGAGTTTGGCTGCAGAGTTCGATATCACCCACAGCATCGTCTCACGTGAGTGGACGGCTTTCAGAACCACAGGTACATCTGTTCGAAGGACCAGTGGTGGTCGTCCACGAAAAACAACGCCCAATGATGACCGCTGTATACTACAGGCCAAGAGGAAACGACACCAGACAGCGGGATCCATTGCAAACCAGCTGCACAGGACACAGGATATCGCGGTTCACTGTGGCCAGGCGACTCCACAAAGGTGGACTGTTTGCCCGATGGCCAGTACGCTGTGTCCCTTTAACACCTGCCCATCGGAGACACCGTTTACAGTAGTGCATCGAACACAAGGACTGGACAGCAACACAATGGGGTAAGGTACTCTTTACGGATGAGAGTAGATTCAGTCTCAGCAGCGATTCTGGACGTCACCTAATCTGGCGAGAGGTTGGCACACGATATCACCCCGCAAACATCACTGAAAGGGATCGATATGGCGGTCGAGGTGTTCTCGTCTGGGGAGGCGTTATCTTGGATGGACATACACGACTCCAGATACTGGAAGTTGTGTACGTCCGTGTACCGGTTACAGTACATATACCGGTGGACGCTACTGTACTGACGTAATCCTTCTTCATGTCATCTGTTCCCAGTTGTCAATGGCCCCGAATTCGTGTTTATGGATGATAACGCCACACCCCATCGCACTGCTGCTGCTGATAGAATTTTAGAAAGTGAGAACATTGTTCGTATGGATTGGCCTGCCAGTTCACCGATATTAATCCCATCGAACACATATGGAACGCTCTGGGGAGACCCCTAGCGGCACGTCCACACCCACCAGAAAATGTTCACCAGCTGAAGATGGCGCTGACAGAGGAATGGACGATGTTACTGCAAGAACTTATCAACAACATTGTTCTAAGTATGGACAGGCGGTGCATTGACATTAGGGGTGGCGATATCTCCTACTGAGGACCACCTCATCCCTTTGTTCCATCTTTGGCAGTGATGCATCTGTATCATGGCAGTCAGTGATATGTTGTCATTTTTGAATAAAGTCCCTCTGTACCGTTTTGTTTGGGTTGTTGTGTAGGTATTCTTTCCTTCATCATTTCTGTACCTCACGAGGTTCCTTTGGTATGCTTTTCCCATATCCAGGCCACTCCAATGAGAAGCTACAGATGAAAACCTGACTGGTCCTTAAGTTTCGCACACCAGTGTATATCTAGGGCTATACTACAATCGTGTCCAAAGAAAGTGGATCACCTATGAATTTCACATTTTTAACCGACGGTATATTAATTAATGACACGAAAAGAAATATAAAGAAAAGATATCTGCAGATACAGAAACCACTAGGTGGCAGTGATCACAGTGTGCTGAATTGGGATTTACTCAAGGAGGTAACTACCATCAGGAATAAAGGGAAGGGTTATTGCTTTCGTAAAGACTACGATGGTCTGAGACAGTATTTAAATTCTATACAGTGGGACCAACTGATGACGTTACCAACAGCAAATTCAAAATGGAAAGCATTCAAAGAATTTATCTTGGAAGCTACTAGGCTTTTCATACCAACTAAGAAATATTGTTCAAGGTTTAGGCCTAAATGGATGTCAGATGAACTAATGAGGCATATGGCAGAGAAGAAAAATGCATGGGATACTTACAAATTAACACATGACACAGAAGCCTATGATAGATACAAGTTGATATGCAACCAAGTTACAAAGGAGGTTAGGCAGGCGAAGGCAGATTACAAGAAATCCTTGGCAAGGGATGCAAAGAAAAACAGCAAAGAGTTCTTTACTTATGTAAACTCTAGAAGGAAGGGGATGAATCAGATTGGTCCACTTGATATTGATGGGTCAACAGTTGATGATCCTACTCAGGTAGCTAACAAACTAAATGAATATTTTGCATCTACATTCAAACATTAGGAGTTATTCAGCGAGGGGAATGCCAGAGGTGTATTCAACTGTAGCAGTAAGCCACAGAATCTTGAAATAACTGGGAGTAAAGTGGAGGAGAAACTGTTGAAGATAAACACAAGAAAGGCACCCGTGGTGGATGGGATCTATCCAGTTATATTAAAGGAGGCAGCAAAGGAAGTAAACAAACCCTTAGCCATAATTATGAGAGCTTCCTTGAACTCAGGGGAAGTACCCATGGACTGGAGATGTGCAAATGTCACCCCAATTCACAAAGGAAGATTAAAGGCTGACACAAGTAATTATAGACCTGTGAGCTTAACTTCTGTTCCAGGAAAATTAATGGAGGCACTAGTTAAAGAAGCACTGCAGGATCATCTAGACAAGAATTCAGTTATAGCTCAGACGCAGCATGGTTTTGTTAAGGGGAAGTCTTGCCTGACCAATTTGACTGGATACTATGATGCAGTCACAAAGGAACTGGATGCAGGTAATAACTTTGATATCATATATTTGGATCTTAGAAAGGCTTTTGATACTGTTGCACATGGAAGACTGCTGCACAATTTGGAGCAGTGTGGCATTGGTGGCAAATTGTTTCTATGTATAAAGGAATGGTTGAGTGGCAGAAGACAGAGAGTGGTAATTAATGGACACTGCTCATCGTGGACTAATGTTATTAGTGGAGTCCCTCAGGTTTCAGTGTTGGGTCCATTGTTGTTTTCTGTATTTATAAATAATATTGTTGATGGTTTGGCAGAGTTGTTAAGGACACTACTGACGCCATGCTGCTGCAACAGGATCTGGAAAGGTTGAGCAGATGGGCTGAGAGGTGGCAAATGAAGTTTAACATTGACAAATGTAAAGTACTACATATGGGAAACAGCAACCCCAGAGCAACGTATCAACTCTGTGGTACTACACTGACAGTGGTAGAGAATGAAAGGGACTTGGGGGTGGTTGTGCAGGCAGATATGAAGTTCTCTGAGCAGTGCAGACGGGCTGCAAGAGTAGCTCATGGAGTATTGTCAATGATATACAGGAATTTTTCCAGCAGGGATAAGGAGGTGATTATTCCCTTGTATAAGGCAATGGTCAGGCCACACCTAGAGTACTGTATACAGGTCTGGAGGCCTCATTTCAAGAAGGATGTAGAGATGCTGGAACGAGTACAGAGAAGGGCAACAAGATTAGTGAATGGAACAAAGGGGTGCTCCTACGAAGAAAGGCTTAAGTTTTGCAAATTACAGTGTCTGGAGACTAGGCACCAGCGAGGTGATCTGATAGAGGTGTATAAAGCCTTGAATGGTTTAAGCATGCTCAATGCTGATGGGATTCTTCCTCTTGCTCAGAATAATCACCTGAGAGGGCATAAATTCAAATTGAGGAAAGACAGATGTAGGATAGACCTGAGGAAATTTGCCTTTAGCCAGCGGGTGGTTGGTTGGTGGAACAGACTTCCATCCCTTGTTGTGGAGGGCTGATGCTGCATAAGCTTGCTTTCTTGCATCATGTGCCTCTACTAATGCTAATATTTATTAATAGTTAAGGCAAAGCTAAGTAATATTTGACAGGTGCTCATGGTTGGTTGCAAATACTCAAAATGAGTATTTGCAACCAACATACAACAGTTTTGGTAAACACGACGAGAATTATGGCTGAAATGTTATCAGATTCTGCATCAGTTTATCATTTTAAATGGAAAACAAAATGAAAAGGTGCAAACTAATATTTAGTTGAACCGCCCACCTCTGGCCCTGATGACAGCAGCACACCGTCGAGGCATTGACAGCATCAATTTCTGAAGATAATCAACTGATAGTGCGTGGTTCCAAACACCAATTATGAAGTTCACGAAGGGGTTTTGGTTTCTTTCTGGCAACTGCAGATTCCACACGATTCCAACAGTTGTCTATAGGATTCAGGTCTGGCCGGGCTGTTTCCTGGCGAGCTAACAGTTGTAATGGACCGTTCTTCCAACCATTTTTTCACCTGTAACAAATGTAACCACATTACTGTCAAAGCTCTAATGCAGAAATGAAGCTGAAGTAACTACAGAAGTGCCTACGTACACTTTTCGCCTGATGACAAGGAGCAGAGTCGTCCTGAAGTTACATCCACCAAACAAACATTTGTTTGTTGGATGTAACTTTACCTTTACCCGAATAAACAAATAAAGTGTAAATATTGGTGTGACGTAGAAGCACGTAATGGATCAAGAAGGTCTCGGAGTCAATAAAACTTAACGGCCACTGGACACACGGAGTGTTGAAAAATCCATCAACGAACTTTTTTAAAAGATTTTATTATAAGCTACCCCCACCAAAATATTAGAGAATGCAGTTAACGGCGAGTTTTTACCAGTGATTTTTTTTTATTATTTTCTAGGGTTACCCGTAATTAAATACATTAACCCGTATTTGTGTCTGTAAATTGCGTATGTTCTATGGTTGATTTGCCTGTTTTGCTGGACGAAAAAACCCCAGTTACTGGGGAGAAAAACCTTGCTATCTACGCCTGAGACCAACTAACTCAGCCACGGAGTGAAAAAAGCCCATTAAAGTTCCTCGCGTCATCGACGGGATTCGAACCCGGGCCTTTTCCACTCGATGTGGGGAGGACGGTGACGATACCACTGTGCTACCCGCGCAGACTTTTTACCAGTGATGACAGCGGCAGTCCTCTGTGCCATTGATGCTTCGAGGTAACGCATTCGTGAAAAGGTCGATGGATTTGCATTGGACCATCGCGACCGCCACTTCGATGAACTTCAAATATTTGCGAATTGCGCTTTGCAATAATAGATGAAAATTCCAGCCGGCATCTTAACGAACTTAAGATGCTCGTTAAGCATCTTAAGTTCGTTTAGCCGGCATTCCAGCGGACTAAACGAACACAAGATAGTACAAATGGTTTTCACCAACAAGGTAATAAAGAGCCACATATCAATAAGCGTGAATGGCAGATGGTCAAAAAAGTCAGGACACATATTGATCTTGGTCTGAAATGGGACGAAAACCTAAACTTCACACCCCATTTCGGACATGTAAAGAAGAAAACTTACGCAGCCCTATGGACCTCCAGACAAGAACTGGTGGGTATCGGGAACCCCGACCTTGTTAAACAATATATTTTAAGATGCGTCAACCCCATCCCTCTCTACGCATCTCAGATTTGGTCTTCTGCCCCGGACACTACCGTCAAGGCTTTCCTGGGTTTAGAGTATTGGATGCTGAGATGGTTAAACAGGATCTACGCAGCCATTTACAATCTCAATGGCTGTTTTATATGCCAACTTGGATGTCACGCCTTGGTCTCACAGAATTGTCACCAAGAACATTCTCACGCTTGCAAAAGTGCTGACCGGAAGACTCGACTCGCCGAAAACTGGCTACCTGCTGACTCGGCCCCGCATGACGCAAAGGTGGGCGAATAGAACAACATCCCCTCCACTCAGTAGCTCGCTCACACAGCTGGGAAGCCTTCAGTGATTTTTTCCTTTGAACAGCATTAAGATGTACAACGATCTCCAAGCAGACCCAGAAAAGCTTTGCACAGAGAAGAGGTCCAGGACTGAAATGTTTCAAAATGCATTACTCCACCTATAAATGTTGAGTGAAGCCCACAGATGAATGAAAACAAAAGAGAATGCAGGAAATGAAGAATGAACTGGTCGGGACTGTGTTTGTTTCTCACTGGTGCTCCTTTTATGATTTCATTGGACGTCTTATCTTTCTGTGAACTCGCTGTGAGAATAATGGTAGATGTGAACATTCTCTAATTCCTTGTAAAATTGCAAATTGTGCTTGTGCTTTCTTTCTATCTACCCGTCATGTGAAATAAGGCAATTAATGATATGTATAATATAATTAATTAGACAATGTATAATTTATTAAGATGATGATTTGTATAAATTATAAATGGATAATTCTGTATATAACTTATATTTGTATATCTGAATGTGCGCCCCCTGGTTCTGCAAGATCAATGAACAAAGCAAATGTGGAGATATTTGACACCCCCGGACACTTCAAGACGCAACTGAAATTGCTAACCTCATCCGTTACCTGACTTAAAATGGACTCTTCTTGCAAGTTCTAAGACTCTGATTGTGTAATGTGTGTGAAGAAATAGCAGTGCTCTGCCTTACTCCTACCTGTTCGCTTAAATAGGACGGATGAGTCCTACTTTTATTTATTTAGTTTTATTTTATCTGTGCATTTACTTTTTTCTTTACTTTGGGAAATGTATACTCCAAGCTTCTGCTTTGAAGCTGTGTAATAATGCTTTGTAGCTGTACCCTCAGGCACGTTTGTTTGCTGTTTTGTAGCTGTTAATAATAATAATAATAATAATAATAATAATAGTCGTAAGCGGATGTCTCTTAGTAGAAAATAAAGATAATAATAATAATAATAAATGCTTGTTTCATTCCAGGTGAGGACTGTGGCTTCCCTGGATCTCCCGCCCATGGAACGGTGGAACCCGACAAGGAAGAGTACGACGACGAGGAAACTGTGGTGTACAGATGCGACGAGGGATACTTCCTCCTGGGGAACACCGTGCGCAGATGCAATGAAAACGGCACGTGGACTGGCCAGATACCGATCTGCGGTTAGTTTCTGATTATTCATTAACGCCAATTGAATAACGAATAACTTGCTTATTTATTAACGAGACACGCATTTTTAGCGCAGCTTTCTGTTTTATTTTTAAATAAAATATCAACAGGTCTGCTGGTTGAAGAATGGGATTTGTTGCCAAAGAATCTTTATGCATTTAATTCAACAAGTAGATGTAAAATTTCTTCAAATACATTTTTCACTAATCTTATTAAGTAGATATTATAACTTATCCCGATTATATTATATAAATTCTATTAATAAAATACGACGAAGAAAAGAGATAAGAATTTTGATAGTGATACTGCACGTCCATTTGCACGCAATCAAAATATAAAAAAATATATGTACTGAATTCCCTCGTTTGAATTCTGCTGATTTGTCTTTTAAGTAACAAACTTTACACACAGATTCTAGAGTTGGGAGAATAATATTTGTTAATTCAGATTTATTTAATCCTGCTCTGTGGTTTTATGAAGGTTTTATTATTTTAAGAACAGTAAAGAACCTAAGGAGGAACCTCGAGTGACACCAGCGAAGAATGTGAAACAGAAAAAGTGCTGGGACGTTTTTAATTTGATATGATCTACCCGTTACACTCAATGGTCTGCTTAAAAAGAAGGTTGTTGAAGCCACACATCATGTTTTTGTGTCGATTACGCACCAATAGAGTCAAAAGCTCTGGCGAGATCGAGATAAAGAACGTCTATATACCCAGTTCCTTTCTATAGAGATATATTGCCTGGAAGTAACCAGATTGGTTACTACTGAACCCCCAGAGACGACCACCCCTTCGACAGTATTCGATTTATGAAAGAAGTTTTTTTTTTTTTTTGAGTTATAAAGTAGCCAAATATTTAGTTCAATAAACTAATTTCAATAATAATAATATTATTATTTCTTTGTCCGTCCGCATGTAATAATTAGACTCGTAGTGGATGGATTTTTTTGATATTTTATATTTGGCTCGTTTGCACCAATTTATTGAACCCTAATTGTGTATTTGGTAAGAACGTGCTGTAACACGTACATGCTATACACGTAGTTGCTAGAGAGTGCAAGCATTTCGTCACTAAATTTGAAGTGGATCAATAAATCCACGTAGGAGTGGGTGGATTAAATGACACGATTGCGCTCCTAGAAATACCTGCCGAAAACATTTTTAGAGCTTCTATTTGCTCCATCCACCCCCTCGCCGAACTCTTCCTCTTCTTCCTGGTACCCGAGCTGCAGATATCGAAGGTGTAGTCGCTTGCCAAGTGTCTTTCAAGGCCACCACACGAGATCTCTGCGCTGTAGTTGAAACCTGTAAACTGCGCGGTGCATTTAAGTTTTAAATTTACGCTCGCCAAACATTTCTTTTAGTGTTTTTAAAGCGATGGGGGAAGATAAACCAGAAATCTCTTACTTCGCTTTCGAGGTGATTGCATTTTCTTTTATTTTACGGACAGAATTCATTTCGGAATCAGAATTTTCAGATTGAAAGCTTGTTGGATGAAATGTCACCGGGGAACTGGCATTTTATTTTAAATAAGTAAAATAAAAAAAAATCATCGCTCAGAAATACGGGGAGAATAATGACACGAAGGACTGTTATTTTTTATAATTTCGGCGAGTTTTATGTTGCTCATATTCGTGTTGCACATTTATCCGTATCGAGAGTTCGAAATTCATTTAACCTTAGTCCGAATACGATAATCAATGTGTGTTTCGTCCCATCGTCCGAATCAAGTCTTGGAAACCCTATTAACATTCTTTCTCTCACATTCAGCGATTAGTTTTCACCACCCTGTTTAAATGTTCTTGGAAGTTCGAAACCAAATTATGATAGCATCAAATGAAACCAATCATCTTTGCAGGTGATGCTGTGAAGTCCCGCAGTTGGACCATTCAAAAAAACTGCTCAATAAAAACTGCTCAATAAAAGTCATAATTTCATACGCACAATTCTATGATAATGGTATATTCGATTATTGCTGAAACGTCAAATTTTATTTTTTTAAGAAAGTCCGAAACACGAAAGGTACAGAATCTTATAATACCTATTGCCATGCGTGCGTGGGTTGAAGGTTGAGAAGATGAAGGAAGATGCTTGTTAACTTCAACTTGACTTCAACTTCTGTAGATTGTAATTTTCAGGAAATACGTACGAAGGAAGGTTGTTCCAGAAAACGGCAGTTGAATGAATAAATGAGGAAGATGAAAAGTTGGTTCTGTGGGTTTGAAGTTGGACAGTAAATGGATGTTGGCTGATGGTGGTGGTGGTGGCACTTGTTCGGACTGTTTTGAAAGAGAGAGCGGGAATTATAGAAGCCAATTCAGAAGAACAGTGCCCAAGGAAGTATCTGTAGAAGAGGCATGCAGCAGAAACAGTACGTCTATGAGAAAGCGAGTGGAGAGACTCTGTTAGAGATGAATCATTAATTAACCTAACTGCCCTTTTCTGAATGGAATCAAGAAGCCTGAAAGAGGTTTTGGGGGCACCACCCCAGATGTGGGAACAAAATATTCCATGGCAGGGCGGATTGGCGATTTATACAGAGTGAGAAGCTGTTTAGAAGAAAAGTAACGCCGAGAGCGAAAGAGAAAACCAAGTTTTTTAGATGCAGAGGAAGCAATATTTGTAATCTGCTTGTGCCAAGAGAGATTACAAGTCAGGGTAATCCCCAAAAGAAATTTTGCCTATAAATCGGAATGTCACCAAAGATAAGCATAGGAGCAGAAGAATCCTTTTTGCGAGATATAAGACAGGACTGAGTTTCAGAAGGATTGAAATCAACAACCTAGTATTGCCTGGTAGCACAGAGGGGCGGCATTCCTCCGTGTGGTAAGGGCGCCACACCCCGACCCCTGCTTACGTTGGTTTACACCTGGGTGATCACCCATAGAGTGCTTGCGCATGAGGTTATACCCAGGATTACTAACAGTCCCACCATCGTGAAGGTGCAAAAGCAGAAGATTTGGCTGTTACAGACCGTCCGGACTTCGCCGAAGTTGGGTCCACTTGACTTGAGTCACTCGAATATCAATTCCATCAACGTTTTAGACTCCCAGGTAGCAGCACAGCATATCTGAAAGATTAAGTTTAATTTAAAACTAAATTATAGGTTAGTGCAAAAGCATCATTTTAACGTAGCCTATCAAAGTAGTTGAATGAATTAATTAATTAATTAATTTGGCATCGTTTTGTTTATATCTCATATTGTGAATGCCTTCATAACGAGTTGCCATGGTATTGTACTACCTTGACTAAATAACACTTCACCAGTGGCGAAGACTACTGTTACTTATTCTTAGCGGATACCACCACCACCCAGACGGCACCGTTTCAAAGCTTGTTGGCCTCTCCTCGGTCGATGGGCAGGTACCGGGTGTTGCAATAGTGAAAACCCTATTAACCTATATGTTAGTCATTCTACCTCGTAGCATCAGGCCATTGCCCTTAAATATTTTATAGTTTAATTTATAATTAAGTATAAAAATACTTTAATTTAATTAGCATAGTGACTATTGCATTCTGTTTATTGTAGTAAAACCTCATTAATTCGGAACTTCCTATTAATCCAAATTACTGTATTTTTTTTACCAGTTCAGGCATACAGATGAACATGGTGAAAACATCTTGTTCTTATTGGTATTTCAATGCCTGCATTCAAATACTCATGGTCTCGTGTATTCCAAAAAAAAAATTCGCTTACTTTCTCTTAAAACGCTCACTAACCTCTTCCCTCTTTGCAGATGACAGCATGGCAGCCATAGGGAAAGCTTCATCCACGGAGACGTTTCCTCACGCTCCGGAAGACTTTGCTGTTGACGGCGACAAGTCCACCTGCACATACCTGAGGAAGAGGAAGCCACGCTGGTGGAGGCTGGACATGGGCGGAAATCAACAGGTGATGTCCGTGGCACTGACATTGCTCACTACAGGTGAGTACGCATACACTGCACGAGGTTGAGTGTGTAAGTTCTCTTGTTTTCCGCCATTATTTCTGACCGATCTGTTTGTTTGTCTTAGATGAACCCATGGTGTTCACGGTGTCTGTCATCAGTGCCGAAGGTCATGGCCAAGCAGCTTCGTACCAGCGATGCGCCTCTTTTAATGGCAAGTTTGGTAAGTGAACTCTCACCTTTCTGGTTAGTTTGTGACTTAATAACTCATTACGCAAGCGCATGACTGAGATCAGTAACTCATTACACAGGCAGATGACCGAGACTCATGTGCCTCTCACATTCATTGGTCATTTATCGCAGTCACATTCTACATAACGCCCGAAACACACCAGTAAAGTACCCTTCTATTGAGTCACAAAGTTCCGATCCGATATTACAGTCCCTCATTGATGACATCAGAATGGATGCGATCTGTGTTAAAAGAACAAATGTTTTATGTTTAAAAGAGACCGATAATTAAGGTGGCTAACGTGGTTTTTACCTCAACTAAACCTCAGCTGTTTCCGGTCAATTTTCAAGCGAAAATTCCAAAATAATTCTTCGCATAACTTCACAATTTCTACATATACCCTGTACGGTTTTCTGTTTACTTATAATATCTTACATCTTATCATATCCCACAACCCGATCGACTGAGAAGCCCAAGACGAAGAGGCATTTGTCTGATAACGAGAACTTGTGATCATACTGCGTGACAACTTTCATTTGCATACTCTACATTTAATTATTAATTGAAAGCAATTGCAAAAGGTTTCGGATATTTTGGCCACTAAGTGTATGAACCAATGCATAAAATATGTTCCACTTGTTCGAAAAAAAGTTTGTTCTTCCGCTTTTGGATGTAAATCTTAGATTAATAACAATTTTATTAAAGCTCTGGGCACTGTCAGTGTCAGGCGCGAATAGCGAGTATTTTTCTCCAAGAAATTCCAGTTTTTCATCCAACAAAACAGGCAAACCGACCAGAGAACTGACGAAATTTGTGAATATTGTCATTGACACTGTTGTAGGCCTCTCTACGTACATCGGAGATATTTATTTGAGTAATAATTATACATATAGAAGAATTTGGCATATTGGAAAAATAATTGGACGAATATTTTGTAGTGGGAAAAACGAATGGAGCGCACCTTTTATTAATGCCGATTTTGCATTTTTATTTTATTATTTTCGCGTAATAGAAAATGTTCTTGACATAGGAATTATTGTGTGGTGGTCCAAACATCCACGAGCAGCTCATAAACACAAAATACAGAAAATAAAAGTAATAAAATAAAGAGATAAGGCCTATTTAATCGGGCGTTTCACGAATACCTATGGGACTATTTGTATTTCATTTGAAAAAACACGACATCAGCTTTATATCTTCATTATGTACAGGTATAATCTTGAAATTTGCACTTTTAACTTTTCCATCACGCAAAATAATCTATAAAGATGCACCCAATGAACAATATTCCAAATTTATTAACTCCAAACATACAATTACCAAGTCCGTGTGCATCCTTTGAAGTGAAGTGCAGCCATTATCAACCCACTGCAGGATGGAAGCCTCCTCAACAATTCATGTTCAGGGAAATGTACCATAATCTGGCACGCTGGTCCAGAGCGGGTTGGCAGATCGACCGTATTCAGCAGTCAGGGGTTTGAACCCCAGTCTATTCAAAGAGCGTGTGCTACTGCACCCCCGCTCCTGCCCACTCGGCTACTTGAATTCAATGAATTCCTTGAACTGCTCAGTTAGGGAACGTCAGGGTCTGATTTGTGAATTTACTGTATTCATAAACAGGGACTAATGGCCTTATCTCGTAAGATAATATGCCCATCAGCCCCTGAAAACCTTAATCGGTCCGTGATAAATTAATTTGTTTTCTTTCCTGCCAGCAGGATCGAAGACCGTGGTCTTGACATGCGCAGAAGGCAGAGGACTGAATGGACGGTTTGTGCACATCGAAGATGCGGATCATTCAGAAGGGATGTTTGAATTGTGCGAAGTGGAAGTGCAGGTACTCAGAGGTAAGTAAGACTGCCCTGTCTTACTTCAGTTATAATAAACTTACAACAAAATCCAATCCTCAGCGAAATAATAAACCTTATCGTGTATCTGCAGTTTATGCTACTGTGCCTTTTTCTGCAATGCTGTTCCCTCCCCCAACTAAACAAATGAGGGTGTGGCTATTAAAAATATTTCTCGCTAATCTTTGTTTTCTTTTAAGTGGGATTTTCTGTTTCAGTAGAAAAATTAAGGAATTATTTTCTCTTGCAGATGCTTATGACTGTGGACGGCCAGACTTGCACTTGAACTCTTACACTACCGCTCACGATGATGAGCACGTTCACTACCACTGCATCTCTGGATACGAACTAGAAGGATCCACCGCCAGGCACTGTTTGCCTTCGGGTCAGTGGTCCAGCGAAGCCCCCGAATGCAAACGTAAGTTCATTTGCGTGGGATGTCCGAAATTCTGAATTTAAGAATTCTTAAACTCAATAACGCGAAACGTGCTCCGTCCCTTGCGTACCTAAACAAGGTTTGCAACATTTGCTGGAAGAGGTAAAAACTAACTGTTCATAATTTAAAATTTCGAACGGCGAATAACGACGTTATAAAATACTCGCATCTATGTTTTTGTAATGTTTATCAAAGAGAAATTGTGAAGCATCTTCTATGTGTTAACTGTGGTGTCGTGTTCTTTGCAGCCATCGTGTGCGAAGGACTCTTCCCAATCGATAATGGAAAATTGCAGCTCGTCGTAGTGAATGGTCAGACTCCTCTAGAAGGCACCAATGTAGTCTACACCTGCGATTTAGGCTTCTACTTGATAGGGGACGGCGAACGGCTGTGTGGGAAAGACGGGAGTTGGACCGGAGACACTCCCACTTGTAGAGGTACGTGTTTATCTGCTTATACGCAAACACCCACCCAACACCACTTGCCATCTTGACGGTAACGTAGCAAACGTTGTCTCGTACTATTGTGAGTTAGCGCAAATGTTCAGCACAGCACAGCGCAACACCAAATAGCATTTGCTATCTCACCCTTTCTTCATGGTCCAAATACCGTATCGACACTCTTACTCGCCGAATTTCGGAATTAACATTGGAATTGAATATATCATAAATGAAGATTTACAGACTGTATGCGCTCTGGGTGAAAGTAGTAATTTGTAATTAGGAATGTATACTTTTAGGAAAGATTTATTCTTCCCTGATTATCTTCACCGGCGTTCTTTTTTCCTTTTCTTGCAAGAACAACCAGCCAAAAAAATATAGGTCCTGCGAGCAGTTTGCCAGTTGCACAGATATACAACTTGGTGAAGCGATTGCAGTCCCATTAGCAGCTGATAATGATACATCAACAACCTCCATCACCTCAGCGGCTGACACATTTCATCCAACTGACTGCTTCCCAGATATACGTGCCGGATCCGTGGAACGGCTTATTTCCCATTATGATATCACTAACACCGCAACCTGTTTAGTTGACCATGATGATGAAGACTCTAGTTTCTGTAACCTAACGGAAGCGAAGGTTAAGTCCCACCGTCACAATGTCGCCACTGTAGCAACTCAAACAGAAGACTTCGCCAATATCCCGCATGCACAGCCAACAATGCATACGGATCCCCAAAGAAGGAATTCCCCACCTTCTATCACGTTTACTAATGTGTCTACACAAACTAATTTTTCGCTTGCTGAATATTTGTCTCCTAGACCCTCCACATGACTCTTCAAGAACCGTAAATCACTTGAAATTATTATAACATCAATACTTGAAGATATCAAACATCGCACGCTCTGCATTACTTATAACTAGGTATCCTCCATAGCTGATAACCTTTCTCAAGACCTAAGTTTGTGTAGATGTAATGATGGTGGTCCAGCTATTAAATGCGCTACGACACAGACCTACGCTAATAATCAGGCTCACAATAACCTATCCTACAGCACTACTGTTTTGAATTCCGGCCAAACACTAAATTTCCCTGAGATCCAGATAGCCAAAGAACTTCCCTGCCAGAAAAACCAGACCAGAAACCCTGCCAATCCTAAGGAAGAATCAGTTAACCCAGATAAACCATTTAGTGTCCCGCTCCACAAATCACACAAATCACACAAATCACAAATCTACTAAATTGCAATGGAAACCCAACCCTGAAACTACCAACGAGCCTTACTCGCACCCAAGCCGGGTGTATCAACCTACAATGCCAAAGAAACCTGAAATCCACAATTGCGGCCCCTCACTGCTAACATTGCAACCATCCTGGGCGGAAGTTGTCGCTGCACCTCCTCTTCCACTTGTGGCCCAGAGTTACTGCAGTAAGCCTCGCCACCCTGAAGTGGGTAAATTGGGAACCCCTAATGTACCAAAGAGAAGGCGATCATTTAAAATGGTCACCTCGGCCACCTCCAAGCTGCAGGCGATGCATCCGCCAACTGTCCGTCTTCGACGAAGTCTATTCGTTTCCCGACTGGCCCCAAATACAACTCCAGATGATATCAAATCACACATAATGCATGAGCTGCACCTTAACGTGTCCGTCACACTTCTTAAGAAAGCACCCCTCCATACATTTTTCAAACATTTAAAAATGTATGCCAAACATTTTTCTAGAATTCAAACAAATGATACATTGAGACCTGCCTCATTTCCTGACTTCACACCTGTTAAAGATGATATCCTCATTAACCTCTTTATCACTGATGAAGATTTAAATTCGGCATTAAAAAGCATGAGAGATGACTCTACTAGAGGCGCAGATGACATTCCAGGCTTATTTTGGAAAAGGACTGTCGCTACATTAAAACCCCTCATACTGCGGATCTTCAACTTGTCTCTCAGGCTGGGGAAGTATCCTAAGCACTTTAAGCAGGTCAATATAGTTCCTATTTTCAAAAGAGTTGATAAAAATGATGTAACTGATTACAGACCCATAACCTTGCAAAACAGCCTAGCTAAACTCTTCTAAACACCTCTACGAATTCTTCAGGCCTTTCATTGATCAGAATCAACATGGTTTCTGCAGTGGCAAGTCAGTAGTCACAAATTTACTTCCTTTCTGGCAATACACCTCGGAAGCTCTTGATAACCACCTTCAAGTTGATGCAGTCTACACAGACATATCCAAGGCATTTGATAAAGTCCCGCAAGAACAACTTCTGGAAAAACTTAAGCTATATGGTATCCGTGACCCTTTGCTGTCATGGCTACGCAGCTATATTACGCATCGTTCCTCGAGCGTTATCATCAATCAAGTGAACTCAGACTGTTTTATACCACTAAGTGGAGTACCACAAGGCTCCCCCTTAGGTCCTACTCTCTTCATTGTTTTCTTAAATGATCTTCCTTCTTTCATCTATACCTCCAATGTTCAAGTTGCTCTTTATGCAGATGATCTTAAGATCTACTCAGCAGTGAAGGAGATTACCGATTCTCAACAGCTTCAATGTGCTCTCAATAAATTCTCTCTGTGGCTATCTCTGAATGGCTTGTCTGCTAACCCCTCGAAGTGCAAAGTAATCTCTTTCTCATCTTGCAGATCTCCACAACTAATAAATACGGAGTACACTGTTAACTCTGTGATCATCGAAAGGTGTGCCCAAGTTAAGGACTTGGGGATTCTCTTTTCCAGCAGTGCTAAATTCGATGCCCATGTCCTTAAAATCACCAGCAAAGCATTCAAAACACTGGGATTCATCAAACGGAACACATACAAGTTCAAAAACTACAGATATGCGGTTATCCTTTATAAAACTATTGTTCTGCCAATCCTTGAATTCAGTTCACCCATCTGGAATCCTCACACAAAGACTTTAACTAACAAAATTGAAGCAGTCCAAAAACACTTTGTCCGTTACCTTACGTACCGCAATCCTCTATTCTATCACTCAGTGTATTATGAATCGCTGTGTGATTACTTTCATCTGAGGCCTCTGTGCACTACAAGAGTTACTGCTGACATCGCCCTTCTAGCCAAAGTAATCACTGGAATTTATGAAGCATCTGATATCCTCACTAAAATCAACTTCAATGCTCCTTGCAGACAAGTCAGGGATCTTACACTCTTTCGCCTTGACTCTGCCACCACGGACTTGATGAAGTTCAGTCCACTGAACAGAATCAGCAAATCAGCAAATGACTCTCTAATTGACTTCTTTGACAACTCCCAGTCACTGATGAACTCAATCCACAAGTTTGCCTCTTCTCTTAAACTGCAAAGTGACCAGCTCTCATCTGGTATTGTAGTTTATTATTTGTTTTATTATTTTCTATTCTCTAACTGATTAATTATTAATTGTTTTAGCGCTAACTTAACTTAATGCAATCCTCTTTTGTACATATGCTTTTATTGTTTGAATCTATATCAATGTCTATCTTCCTGTTGGATTTCATATTATTGTTATTATGTTTATTGATCTGATCTCAGATACACTCTTCATGGTTACCTGTTGTGTAACTTGTTATTAATAAAAATAAAAAAATAAAAATAAATCGTTCAAAGTTGAGTGCGATGCACAGCATTTCAGCTCCATATCAACGACTGCTCTGTGGCCGTCTGGATCACTACTCAGGCCATACTACGAACCTAAATCCAATATCACCCTACGTCCAGTCATGGCTAATCCGCTGTCCGACCAAGACAACTCCCAAGCGTGACTCCATTATAAACATTCTTATTCTCAGAAATCCCGAATACAGGAACCAGGGTCACACGATGATGAGCCCTATACATACCCTGATGACAAAACCTCTGATCAATCTCTGCAATACCACAGCTCCAATGAAATCCACCCTCAGCTGATACTAACTATTATAACCAACCGTGCTAAAAAGCCAACGAAGAAAAAAATCCTGTCCTCAAATCAGCACTCCTGAAGGTCTCGTGTCGTCACCGTACACTCAAGATTTTTTATCAAAATGTTCGCAGTATTCGGAATAAGCTTGAGATACTTGGGCAGAGCAGATACTCCTGTCCCAAATGACGGATGCCATCTACATGTCTGAAACCTGGCTGGAACCACAACAAGAATTAACTGCCTCGGCCCAAGCTGCCGGTTACAAATCTTTCTTCAGCTCCAGATCTCACACCTGTGGTGGGGGTGTTACTGTTATTATAAATGCCAGCAGACTTGAGTTCGTACATGTAGTCTCCAGCAAATCCAATCTGTTCGAAGCATTGATTATAATGGTCAAGATCAACTCCTGCTTATTAGATCTCGGTGCAATATATATACCTCCAGCACCCGATGCTCAGACAATCAATGATATTGCATCCTGGCTAATAAATACGCCCAACACACATCTGTCATCCACCTCATCTGCGGAGATTTTAACTTACCACAAAGTCTCCAAAATCTTCATAAGTCACTTATGGCTAGGATTGCACCTAGTGGCCTCAGAATCACAAATGAAGGCCCAACTAGAGGTCTTCATCGCCTCGCCCTCATATTATCGTATGGTTCCTGTAGCGTCGACATTAAACTTGAAACCCATTTTGAATCCGATCAACAACCCATCGATTATTTCTCTGGGGAGTTCTTGAATCAGGGGATCTGGAACTAGCTCTAGACATATTAACTAGATTGTTGCACACTGTTACAATGTTCTCAGCAGCTAAACAGGTCGCTATCTCTGCTAGAACTAATGCCTGGTGGCCTTCGGAGCTAAATTACAGTTTCAAATGCAAACAGTCCCTCCATAAACAATGAAAACAGTCTGGTACAGCATATTCGATGATTGTTTTCTACAGCAGCATGTTCGGGAGACAACTAGAGGGAGCAATACTCTTGATCTGATTATCAGCAGTGATTCTTCATGCATCTAAAATCTGCAGATAAAGGAACCACTAATTGGCAGTGATCACAGTGTGCTGAAGTGGGATTTACTCAAAGAGGTAACTACCATCAGGGGTAAAGGGAAGGGTTATTGCTTTCGTAAAGGTGACTACGGTGGTCTGAAACAGAATTAAAATTCTATACAGTGGGACCAACTGATGATGTTACCGTCAGCAAATTCAAAATTTTTTTTTTTTTTTTGGTAGTTGTTGGCGCATCGGCTTCTGTGGCCATAGTGCACTTCCCAAGGTTTTTGCAGTACTTTGATCCAAGCCCGAGGCGGGATTCGAACCCGCGACCTTTGGGTTGCCAGGCAGGCACTTTACTCACCTGGATAGACCGGTCGGCAATTTCAAAATGGGAAGCATTCAAAGAATTAATCTTGGAAGCTACTAGGATTTTTATAACTATTAAGAAATATTCTTCAAGGTTTAGGCCTAATGTCAGATGAACTAATGAGGCATATGGCAGAGAAGAAAAATGCATAGGATAAATACAAATTAACACGTGACACAGAAGCCTATGATAGATACAAGTTGATCTGTAACCAAGTTACAAAGGAGGTTAGGCAGGCGAAGGCAGATTACGAGAAATCCTTGGCAAGGGATGCAAAGAAAAACAGCCAAGAGTTCTTTACTTATGTAAACTCTAGAAGGAAGGGGATGAATCAGATTGGTCCACTTGATATCCATGGGTCAACTGTTGATGATCCTGCTCAGGTAGCTAACAAACTAAATGAATATTTTGCATCGACATTCACACATGAGGAGTTATTTAGTGAGGGGAAAGCCAGAGGTGTATTCAACTGTAACAGTAAGCTAGAGAATCTTGTAATAACTGAGAGTAAAGTGGAGGAGAAATTGTTGAAGATAAACACAAGAAAGGCATCCGGGGTGGATGGGATCTATCCAGTTATATTAAAGGAGGCAGCAAAGGAAGTAAGCAAACCCTTAGCCATAATTATGAGAGCTTCCTTGGACTCAGGGGAGGTACCCATAGACTGGAAATGTGCAAATGTGACCCCAATTCACAAAGGAGGATCAAAGGCTGACACAAGTAATTATAGACCTGTGAGCTTAACTTCTGTTCCAGGAAAATTAATGGAGGCACTGGTTAAAGAAGCACTGCAGAATCATCTAGACAAGACTTCAGTTATAGCTCTGACACAGCATGGTTTTTTTAAGGGAAAGTTTGTCTGACTAATTTGATTGGATACTATGATGCGTTCACAAAGGAACAGGATGCAAAGAATTTTTTTTTTTTTTTTTTTATGTGAGCCCCAAACACGAGAGGTATTAGAACCTATACTACTTAGTGCCGTGCTTGGGTTGCAGGTTGAGAAGACGAAAGAAGATATTTGTTGACATTGGACTTGAACTTCTGTAGACTGTAATTTTCAGGAAATACGTATGAAGGAAGGTTGTTCCAGAAAACGGCAGTTGAATTTATTCGAATAAACGAGGAAGATGAAAAGTTGGTTCTGTGGGTTTGACGTTGGACAGTAAATGGATGTTGGCTGGTGGCGGCACGTGTTCGGACTGTTTTGAAAGAGCAAATGGGAATTATAGAAGCCAATTCAGAAGAACAGTGCCCATGGAAGTATCTGTAGAAGAGGCATGCAGCAGAAACAGTGCGTCTATGAGACAGCGAGTGGAGAGACTCTGTTAGAGATGAATCATTAATTAACCTAACTGCCCTCTTCTGAATGGAATCAAGAAGCCTGAGAGAGGTTTTTGGGGGCACCGCCCAGATGTGGGTACAATATTCCATGGCAGGGCGGATTTGCGATTTATACAGAGTGAGCAGCTGTTTGGAAGAAAAGTAACGCCAAGAGCGAAAGAGAAAACCAATTTTTTTAGATGCAGAGGAAGCAATATTTGTAATGTGCTTGTGCCAAGAGAAAGAGATTAGAAGTCAGGGTAATCCTCAAAAGAGATATATCATTTTGCCTAGAAACCGGAGTGTCACTAAAGATAAGCATAGGAGCAGAAGAATCCTTTTGCGAGATATAAGACAAGACCGAGTTTTAAAAGGGTTGAAATCAACTAAGTTGTCTTTGCCCCACTGGAGAATTACCTGAAGATTGGCATTTAAGGAATTGGCAGCAGATTTTCGAGAAGTTGAAGCTGATTGAGCAGGACAAGGTTTCTCAAAATGGAAAGTTGAATGCAATGTGCTATCGTCGGCAAAACTATGGATAGGATTTCCAGCCAATGGAAGAAGGTTATTGATATACAAGAGGAAAATAGTAGGGGAAAGAACTGAACCTTGGGGGACACCGGCATTAGTGGAAAAGTTAGAAGACAGAGAGCCATCTACCATCACCCTCAGTGAGCAATCAGAGAGAAAACTGGATAACTAATTATTAAAAACAGTTGTCACACCATAAAATGGAAGCTTGTTTAGAAGACCTTTATGCCAAACACGATCAAAAGCCTTTGAGATGTCAAGAGCAACTACTTGTGTTTCACCGAACCTTTCCATTGAATTTGCCCTTAAATGGGTAACATAAGCCAGAATATCACCAGTGGATCGACACTGATTGAATCCATACTGGCGATCGTTGATCAGACGGAAGGTTTCTAGGTAGTTTAAGAGTTGGCGGTTAATTGATTTCTCCATTACTTTAGAAAGAGTAGAAGTAATTGCAATGGGGCGATAATTGGATGGGAGGGATTTGTCACCCTTTTTAGGAACTGCCTGGATATGAGCAATTCCAAGCAGAAGGAAAAACACCTTTGGAATAAGAAAGTGAAAAAAGGCGGCAAAGAATAGGAGTAAGTTCAGGAGCACATGTTTTGAGAACAAGTGGAGAAATACCATCAGGACCTGGAGCTCTCTTAGCATCAAGATTCATCAAAATCCTTTTGATATCCTTTTGACGGAAGACGACAGGAGGCATTGAATGGACTGTGTTAGGAATAGTGGGAGGTGTTTTACCAAGATCATCAATACATGAGCTGGAAGAAAAATGGGATGCTAGCAGGTCAGCTTTATCCTTGGCTGAAGTGACAACAGAACCATCTGCTTCGGACAGAGGTGGGAGCAGAGATGGGCAAAAGTTGCGGCCAATAGCTTTGGCAAGAGACCAGAATTGTCGGCTACCATTAGGGCAAGAAGCAAGTTTTCTACTCTTAGCCTGTTCAAACTCGAGTTTGGACTGATTAATAACTGCTTTACAATTGTTGCGAGCTTTGGTGTAGTCAGAAAATTAAACTGAAGAATTAGAAACAAGTCAATTACTATATGAAACGTTCTTCTCTTTAACAGCCTTAGCACATTTATTGGAAAACCAAGGTTTAGATAAAGGACGAGATTTTAAAGTGGAGTGTGGGATAAAGGATTCCATTCCTGCAAGAATAATTTCACTGATACGATCTGAGCAAATCTTAACATCAAAAGGTTTGAAACAGTAATCCTTCCAAGGAAATGAAGAAAAGAAATCTCGAAGGTCATCCCATTTTGCATTCTTGTAATGCCAAACAACACGAGGTTGGGAATAGCCATGACATAAAGGTTCCATTGGAGAAGAGACAATCACCAAGTTGTGATCGTAAGTGCCTAAAGGACCTCTCACTTCGACCGTGTACTTAGAAGGGTTGTTTGTGAGAAAAAGATCAAGCGTATTGGCTGTATGATTAGGGTTGTCCGGTATTCTTGTAGGTAAATGAGCAGTCTGTGAAAGGTCATTAGTAATTGCAAAAGCCTCAGCATCTCGACCTGCTGGGTTGGTGTGACTAGAAAACTGAAGCCAGCTGGAGTTGCGAACAGAGGGCGCTGACTCTCTTTAGAAAATACAGCTGCGAATTACAGGTTCCGAAATAAACGATAAGTGTTTGCTTTTTATTTACATAATTGTTATTTTTTATTGTACTTAATACGCAGTCTTATAGTTCTAATTACGCTGGTTATTTTTATTTTAATTTATATAAACAGTTTTTGTAGATATACGTAATACTTTATAAAACCTAACGGTTTTATTTCGTTCGAATATAGCAGGCATTGTTTTTGGATATAGTGGTAGGGAATTCAAATTTTTAATTGAGGTAGCTAGGTAGCTCTAACGTATAATTATAGAAACAGTAATACGCTTCACTGTTTCTATTAGATAGCGTAGTATTGACATTTAATTTAATTTAATTTAATTTATTGATCTTATTAATCTAAAATATCATGCCCCAAACTAGAGCAGCAAAGCAACGGGCACAAAGTGGCAGGAGTGCTGTGACTCGGGGGAGAACTGAGGGGGGCGATTCTCCAACGGATCACAGCCTAAAAAAATGTGCAACTTGTGAAATGTTTGCTGAACTATCTGGAACGGAACATGATATTGCCATGGAGGATGTCTTTGTGTGTGCGCGATGTAAGGAGTGTAAGGAAATCAGGCGACAACTCAGCGTTGTTATGGGCCTATATGAGAGTTTGAAGGACAGGGTGGATGCTCTCGAAAGATCTAAATTGAGGGGCCCATCAGGCTCTCAGCTGCCCACATCAACGCCAGAGCTTGCACTTGGTCATCACGCAACAGAGCGGCAACCCCCAAGGCAGACTGCGCTGGTCCCAAAGGAACTAGTAGTTGTGGGTGACTCTATTGTCAGGGAAACGGGAAACATGCTTTGTAAAAAGGATAGGTGGAACAGGACCAGGGTATGTCTGCCAGGGGCAAAGGTTGATGACGTTGTAGAGCAGATATCATCTTTTAGGGGCACAAAAGGTGATATAGTTGTACACGTTGGCACTAATGATATTAAGAGTAGGAGACCGGCGGAACTACTTAGCAAGTACAGGTCACTGTTGAACAAAAGCCGTGAATTAGGGTTGAATTTGAAAGTGTCTGCAATTCTGCCCAGACACGATAGGAGGGAGTATATGATGAGAGCCTTGTCGATCAATTCGGCCCTGGAAAGATTGTGCAAGGCTCAAGGGATTAAATTTTTTTCAGCCTGGACTGTACTTGTTAACAGGAGAGACTGCTTCTACTGGGATGGGATACACTTAAATAGAAAGGGTGCAAGAATATTTGCCGATGCTATCGAGGCAGTGTTAGGTGGGTCGGAAAACTGCTAGCTTGGGGGGATACAAAGACTAATAATTTAACAGTAACCGCAGGCAGAGGTGAAGGTGATTCTTGCACAACTTCTATTAGAATAAGTAGCGACCTGGAGCTAGGGGTGTTGGGGGTTTCAGGGACGGATGTCAGTCATCGTGAAACAGGTGGGTATATGGGATATGTTAGAGTGGCTGGGAATAGGAACAGGTGCATGTATACTTGCATGTATACCAATGCTAGAAGTATAGTAAATAAATTTGATGAATTTGAAGTGTTGGTCAAGACATCAAAGGCGGATATTGTTGGGATAGCAGAGATGTAGTGTCACACAGATATAAGGAATGCAGAACTGGAATTTGCGGAATACAATGTGTACAGAAAGGATAGGAAGGGAGGAGGTGTTATGCTGTTAATTAAGAAAACATAAAATCAAAAGAAGTGCATCCAGTTGATATAGATGGACAGTGCACTGTTGAGTCAGTTTGGTGTGACATAAGCATTGGGAGATCAAAATTGAGAGTAGGAGTGTGTTATAGGCCTAATGACTCGAATGAGTACAACGAACAATTGTACAGAGAAATAGAGTGGGCTAGTAAAGTTATAATGGGGGATTTTAACTTCCCAGATATTGACTGGAACTTGTGGGTTGGGCACTCACACACTAGTCAGACTTTTGTGGATTTGTTGGATGATTGTTTTCTGCAGCAGCATGTTCGAGAGGCAACCAGAGAAAGTAATACTCTTGATCTGGTTATCAGCAGTGATCATTCATGTATTAAGAATTTGCAGATAAAGGAACCACTAGGTGGCAGTGATCACAGTGTACTGACGTGGGATTTACTTAAAGATTTAATTACCATCAGGGGTAAAGGAAAGGGTTTTTGCTTCCGTAAAGGCGAGTACAGTGGTCTCAGACAGTTTTTAAATTCTGTACAGTGGGATCAACTGACGATGTTACCTACAGTAAATTCTAAGTGGGAAGCATTCAAGGAATTAATCGTGGATGCTACTAAAAGTTTCATACCTATTAAGAAATATTGTTCAAGGTTTAGGCCTAAATGGTTGTCAAATGAACTAATGAGACTCGTAACAGAGAAGAAAAATGCATGGGATGCATATAAATTATCAAGCGACTCAGAAGCCTATGGCAGATATAAGTTAATCTGTAATCAGGTCACAAAGGAGGGTCGGCAGGCGAAGGCAGATTACGAGAAATCCTTGGCAAAAGGTGCTAAGAAAAACAGCAAGGATTTCTTTACTTATATAAACTCTAAAAGGAAGGGGATGAATCTGATTGGTCCACTTGACATCGATGGTTCGACTGTTGATGATCCTGCTCAGATAGCAAACAAACTGAATGAGTATTTTGCATCTACATTCACACGTGAGGAATTATTACAGTTTGAAAATGGAAGAAGGTTATCAAATTGTAGCACTGTGCTTAATGATTTTGTAATAACTGAGAGCAAAGTGTGAGAGAAACTGTTGAAGTTAAACGTAAGAAAAGCACCTGGGGTGTATGGGATCTATCCAGTTATATTAAAGGAGGCGGCAAAGCAACTAAGCAAACCCTTAGCCTTAATTATGAGAGCATCCTTGGACTCAGGGGAGGTTCCCACGGACTGGAGATGTGCAAATGTATCCCCAATTCACAAAGGGGGATCGAAGGGTGACACGAGTAACTACAGACCAGTTAGTTTAACTTCTGTTCCGGGTAAAATAATGGAGTCGCTGGTTAAAGATGCATTGCAGGATCATCTAGACAAGACTGCAGCAATAATTCAGACACAGCATGGGTTTGTTAAGGGAAAGTCTTGTCTGACAAATTTGATAGGATATTATGATGTGGTTACAAAGGAACTGGATGCAAAAAATAATTTTGATGTCATATATTTGGATTTCAGGAAAGCTTTTGACACTGTTGCGCATGGAAGACTACTGTACAAATTGGAGCAGAATGGTATTAAGGGTAAGTTGCTACAATGGATAAAAGGATGGTTAAGTGGGAGAAGACAGAGGGTGGTAATTAATGGGTGCTGCTCTTCTTGGAGTAATGTTATTAGTGGAGTCCCACAGGGTTCGGTGTTAGGTCCTCTGTTGTTTTGTATATTTATCAATGATATTGATGAAGGTATATCAGGCTTAATGTCGAAGTTTGCAGATGATACAAAGGTTGGCAGGGTTGTTAATGACAGTAATGGCAGTGTGCTACTGCAACAGGATCTAGATAATTTGGGCAGATGGGCTAAGAAGTGGCAACTGAAGTTTAACCTTGACAAATGCAAAGTACTGCATAAGAGGGTAGAAGTAACCCCAGAGAAACGTACCAACTGTGTGGTACTACACTTGAGGTGGTAGAAAATGAAAAAGACCTGGGAGTAATTCTGCAGGCAGATATGAAGTTCTCTGAGCAATGCAGACAGGCTGCCAAGGCAGGTCAGGGGGTTTTGTCAATGATATATAGGAATTTTGCTAGCAGGGAAAAGGAGGTGATTATCCCTCTGTATAAGGCAATGGTCAGGCCACGCCTTGAGTACTGCGTACAGGTCTGGAGGCCTCATTTTAGGAAGGATGTAGATTTACTTTAATCTACTTGGTTAATTGCTGGAACAAACTTCCATCTGTCGTTGTGGAAGTTGTAGGGTCGCCTAAGCTTCCACACAGAGAACAATATAAAAAAAAAAAAAAAAAAAAAAAAAAAAGGAGAGTTAGAGCCGGTGGGCTTTAGATCAAGAAAAGGGACGACAGGTAGAAATATGGGGGATGAAGAAGTCATCCCCCAGGTACAATGGAATACATCCATCAGGCGAAAGTAAGGGATGGAAGTGGGACAAAAGTTGCCGTGCAAGAGAGCACAAGCGTGATGGCCATTTGGCAGAATCTTCTTGCTCTTCTCGTTCAGGTCTGGTCGTGATGTCAATTTCAGTGGTGATGTCATCCGGTGATTTGTGTCAAAGTCAGTACGGATATAAATAGGAATGTAGCTGTGGTTGTCTTATACTGGATCTTCTTAGATTTGGTGGTGGTGTAGTCTCATTTGCTGGTAGGCCTCTGCATTGATTCCCAAAATATAGGTGGCTGTCTTCTCTTGGTTTTGATGATGATCGGGATAGTAACTATATCCATGGTATAGTTACCATGGATATAGTCCGTCGTGCGAATAAGTCTTGTGCGTAGCGCGTAAAGGCGACAATCTTCTTCTCTTTCGAGGATGTGCTGTTCTTGGTTTTTAGGAAGGTAATGTATCCTAGTCAGGAGGAGGCATCTCAAATCTTCATATATTTCGCACTCGTACATCAGGTGGTCCCAACTTTCGAGGGAACCACAGAGACATTGTGGGTTTTCGGTGATCCCGAGTGCAGTGAGCTTTCCTCTGATAGATCCATGGCCAGTTAACAAAAAAGTGACTTATAGGCCACGGGAGAACCATGTGGGAGATTTTGGGTATACTGTTGCTATTGTAGGAATGAAATTTTCTGGTGACTTCTCCTTTTGTAGAATGTGTCCACCTAGACTGCCAGACCTGCTGCAAGTATGCAGTGAGGCGCTTCTTCTCGGCCTTGATGTTATTTGAGGGGTCGGTGGTAAAATCCAGACAGGAGATGGCTTTACCTTTGGAAAGCATATAAAGCAAACCACATTTGATGATTTCTAGATCTAGAGGTAGCACGCCGGCCAACACTTGCAAGGCATGTGTGCTGACTGTGCAGCAGGCTCGGGTGATGGTGAGCAGGATGACACGCTGAATCGAGTCAAGCTTCCTCTTGTTAACTGCTGTGGTGGCCTTTGGAAACCAGATACCAGATGCATAAGTGATTATGGGGGTGAACATAGCCTTATAGAAGAGGGTGAGCGCGCGTCGCTTCAGTCCCCAGTCCCGACGTGCGATTCTTGCCACTAGCGCAATATATTTTTGAATCTTGGTATGTAGATATTTCAGGTGTGGTGTGAATGATAGGTTCCTATCCAAGATCACTATAAGGTATCTCATCTCAGTTGTTAAAACTGAATAGTTCTCCCTTGGATTTTGATTTGCGGTGGCCTCGCTACGTTCAGAGAGCCTTTAAGCAGGATGCAGTTTGTCTTTACTGGTGAGATTTCCAGGTGGTTGTGCCAGGCCCAGTCTGTAAAGTTCCGAGTGCTCTATTTGCTGCGGCTTCCAGTTGGGATCTAGTATCGGCGGCAAGGGTAAGGACTAAGTCGTCTGCATATGCTTGAGATTGGACATTCTTCAGGTCTATGTTCAGGAACTCATCAAGTACGATGTTCCATAATAGGGGACCCAGGACAGAGCCCTGGGGGACATCCTGTGTAGATTTGGCGCGTAACTTTGCTATACGGTGTCCTGACGGTTATGCTCCGCTGTGATAGATAATTTTTTATGCATTGGTACAGGTTGCTAGGGAGATTTGCTGTACGGAGTCTGCCGATGACGTTTGGCCATCAGAGTGCGTCAAACGCCCCGGCAAAGTCCACTGAGATGGTTAAGAAATATTTTCTGTCCGTACTCTTTGCGCCTTCAATCATGTTCTCCAGTGCATAAACAATGGAACGACCCTTTCTTAATCCATATTGATTTGGGGACAGTAAGTTGGCATTGTTGTAATGTGTTTCTATTCTTAGTCTTAGAAGATGCTCAAACAACATGTTTATTACTGACAAGAGAGCGATGGGTCTATAGGAATCTGGTTTGTCATGGGGTTTGCTGGAATTTTTCAAAATTAGCCTGATGTTTGCCATTTTCCCGTCTGTTGGGAACCATACATGCTGGAGACAATGGCTAAATAGATTAAGGAGAACCTCTGGATTGTACTCCGCCACCATTTTTACAATTTCCGGTTCTAGCAAGTCTAGTCCCGGTGATTTTCTGTCTCTCAGTTTTGATGCTGCGATACTGAGTTCTTCGGCTGTGAATGGAGCAATGCAGGTGTGCCGTAAGGTGGCGTTTTATCGGGACTACTTTTTAATGCCCTCCTTATTCCGTTTGTGTGTAACAGAGATGGTGTTATTTCCTACGCCGACGATATAAAGTTCCTAACGGAAATACCACCATCAGCCGACAGAGGAGTGATCACATTGGAAATCTGTAATAAAATCACAACTTTCTCTAGCCATCTCAACAATTTCGGTCTTAAACTGAACCCCTAAAAATCCGTTGTGATGGTTTTCTCTCTGAAGAAATGTCCCACATTCATACAACCCTCACTGGAGGATGCAATTATTCCAAGTGTAACTAAACACAAAGATCTCGGTGTAACCTTCGACCCAAACCTTACGTTCAACTGTCACATCGAATGTGTTCTACGCAAAGTCAGCCGAATGCGCTGGATTGCCCGTCAACATCTTCTTCACAACACAGATGCCAGAGCCACAATAAGATAAAGTAAGTGTAAGTAAGTGTTTTCACTTACTTACACTTCTAACGGCACCAGGGGTTTTCCCCATCTCCGCGTTGCTTTCATTGTAGGTGTACCAGTTCACTGGGAAGGCCAGAGATTTAAAAGTGTACGGATTATGGAAGTGTGGTGTTTTGTACCGTTGTTCCTCCGGCCATTTAGCCGCTGGACCTCTTCTGAGGCCCAACGTTACCACACTTACGCCCAGTGGAGGCAGACCAGGTACCCGATAGTCTTTAGTTCACTCTGGCAGGTCCTGCCACCTAATTTCCTGAGATTTCAGTGGCTAGGATCTTAAAAAAAAAAAAAAAATTTTTTTTACACATATATGTGTGATATCTCTCAATTACGTAGGGTGATGTCGCTTGAATAAGGATAGACCGAAATATGGGCGTAAGTTAATTTGGATTCATTGAATTAATGTGTGGGGGGAATTCGCTTGTGTAAAGATAGAGAGGGGGGGAGACTGAAGACTGGGGGATTAAAAGAGGAAGGATAAGGCCAATAGAGTAGTAGGCCTCAATTTGGTGTCAGCAGGGCATGCCCATGCCCTGCCAGAAGGAAGAATGGGGGTGGCATGGAGGGAAGGAAAAGTATGACCGTCTCCTCCCCCCCTGCCGGGGTGGGATAGAAAGAGCCGGACAGGGGAGCCAGCACAGGTCGCCAATATCGCGTGTGTGCAGCCTGGCTGCAGAGTGGTGGCTAGGCCAGCAGGTTCAGGACAGCATCACAACACTGGCCCCACCAGGAGGTACATCCAGGGACAAGGTCTCTACCGACTTGTTCACAGATCGGTTGAATGCCGGCGTTGGTCATGGGATCAAGGTCTCATCCAGTTTGGTCGTGGTCATGGTCCTTCTATTTCTATTTTGGGTGGTCATTGTTGGTATGTGGTTACTTTCACTGTTTGTTCTGTTATCTGGGGTCGATGCAGTGTTGTTACTCCTGCATATGGTGATTGTCACATTCTAAGGTAGTTCGTTGTGTAAATTACATGCGCTGTCGATCCAGTTGACAGGGTGTCCGTGTTTGATTGTGATGTTCGTGGGAGCAAAGTTCCGTCCGATATCGTGGTACTTTGATCTTTCTGGTACAGTTGACAAATTAATGGCACTCATGAGAGCAGAGTCCCGTCCGATGAGTTGTAGTTGTAGTCAGGTCCTGCATCAGGCCTGGGGAGGTTGGGTCATTGCCCTTAGCCGGGTAAACAGCTCATGTGCAAAGCACGAGAGGGCCTTGTAGTTCTCCTCCTCATGTAATATAAGGTGCTCCCGTTCCTTCGGGTTAAAGCGTATCTTTGTGATAAAATGACATCTGATGTCCTCAAAGAGGGGACAATCGTGCATTAGGTGTGGCCCTGTTTGGTTTTCTTCGCAATGGCATAATGGGGAATCCCTGATGCCGAAAGTTGACAGCTTGGCATTAAAAGAGCCATGCCCTGTTAGAAGAAAGGTGGTGTAGAGCCCCGGTGAGAACCAGTTTGGCTGTTCGGGATACACTTGGGTAATGTCCGGGATGAACTTCCGGGTTATCTCACCTTTAGTTGAGTCCGCCCATCGGGACTTCCAGGTTTGTTGAAGATATTTGGTTAGTCGTTTCTTTTCTGCGTTGCTGTTGTTGGTCGGGTCTGTGGTGAAGCCAATGCAAGTTACACTGTTCCCTCTTGATAGTTGATATAGCATTCCACAGCGGACAATCTCCAGGTCCAAGGGTGGGAGCCCCACAAGGGCCTGCAATGCATGTGAGCTGACCGTGCAGCATGCTCTGGAGACGGTGAGTAAGATGCTGCGCTGTATCGTTTCTAGCTTTCTCTGCAAACCGTTGTGTATCCTACCCTTCTGTATGCTTGTGAAATATGGGCCTCTCACGAAGCCCATCCTCGTCAGCGAATACTGGATACTGAAGTGGGCAACTCGCAAACATCGTCTTCCCCCCCAGCAGAGGACCACCAGCATTGCCGACCAACTTCAAATCCCGCGGCTGCCTCAAATAATCGGCATGAGGAGAACTGTGACCACAGTCAAAATGCTGGTTGGCAAAATCAACTCCCCTGACTTGTGGGATATATGTCAGTGGCATGCTCCTCTAATTTCCCTAAGTGCCACCCCTCTTCTTCAGCTACAGTGGAACAGGCTGAAGATCAGTGACAGATTCCTACCTGGCCAAGTACTTCCTACAATACAAGCAAGTCCTGCTAATGATCGGAGTTGACCTCCAGAAATTCGCTTCGTATCGCAATTACAGGCGCTCGTTGGCCGAACTTGTTCCCCTTTTGTGTGGCCCCTGATGTCAACTCATACCGATACCTCCACCTGCTATCTGCTGTGAGGCGCAGAACGGCACGTCGCAGGCACAACGACGAACTGTTTCACAAGAAAATTGCGAAACCGTATACAACAACTTAATGCACGCCTATGAAAAATATTCTGAAATATGTGCTTTGTACACGATCGTGTAAATACCTTGGTGTACTGTCTGCCTCACAACTATGTATATACTCATATCTATAGAATGGTTAATGCCACGTTTTTAAGTTAATTTCATGTTACGTTATCTTTTTTTGTTATATTGTACATATGTTTATATCACCCCATAAAATTGTCAAGCCCCTGGCCTCCTGGCTGTGGCGGGCATATATTGTATCTTTACTGTACAATAAAGATTTCTTCTTCTTCTTTTCAGCAATCGACTGCGGAATGCCCGATGGATCTGCCGTGAAGGGAAGCTACAGGTTGCTCAACAGGACTACCAAGTATGGTAGCGTCGCAAAATTACGATGTCGCTTGAAGACCGGCAATGATCCATACATCACCTGCACGGAAACAGGCCAGTGGACCGAGCCGAAAGCCTCCTGTATCGTTGGTGAGTTCGGAACAGATTTTATCGGTGGGAACCCTTTAGCGCTACACTTATTATCATAGAAATATTTATAATCTTGTCCAGCCACTAGTCGCGCCATTTTCTGATGGCACGACTAGTGGGAAGATCAAGATTTCTGCAAAATGGATGCCAAGAATGACGAAGTATTCGCATGAAATTAAAACTTGTTTCAAGGGAATCCAGACGGAAAGCACAACGACGAAGAAAGAAACTTGGCTTCACTTTTATATTCCAAAAATTAAATTTGTCAAAGCAATGGAATCGAAAGCAATTGTCCTTCTATAACAAAATGCACCCAACAGTCTGTTGGAAAGATTTTGATCACCATTTCTTGGAATACACTTTTGTTTCCTAATTACCTTCCACTTAACAGGAAAATACTTCCCATAAAAATAAAGGGAATCGAATATGAGTCACATCCACATTTTGGCTGAGAGAAACAAAAGAAGTAAGCGTTTTGAGTGACTCCCTTTTTTATTAAATTACAATGGCTGTACGAAGAGTGACCAATGTTTTAAAGCATTCATTTATAGCGGCCATTCGCACTGATGAGATGATTGCAAAAACAACAGGAGTGTATGAATCGATCCTTCCCAGTCACATTAATGCAGGCTGGTGTAATGTATGCTGAGGGGATTTTTCTCATAGTTCACATTAGGTCCCCTTGACACCAGTGAGCTAACATTTTGATTATGTGTAAATTGTTCCCTGGTCAAGAACAATTTCCACGTAATCAAAATATTAGCATTCCTTCATTCCAAAGGTAGGATTCCACAGTTGACGATACAGATTCCAAAGGCACATTTTGGGATTTCGCGTCCAAGGAATTTTATGGAATTCGATTTTAGAAGATGGGTGAAACCGTGGTCCACTACTTCCAATCGGTAGAAAAAGACTAAGAAATGAAACCTTCTTGGACTAAGAAATTAAACCCTTCATTTCCCATCCAAAGTGAGGGAGGGGTTGGCAAAAATTTTTCAAGGGTTTGCCGTTAGTGGGTTTTTTTTAAAAAATCGCCACACGATCACGATATGTTGTTCTTCACCTCTTCACGGACTGAATCATCACCATTAAAACAGATTCTCAGTCCGAAAGAACATATACAACTTTTGATTTTGGTGGACAAGTTTTTAAATCTGCAAATGTGTTCAAACGTGGTAAGAAACCTAGGAAAGAAAATGTGATTCTGTAAGCAAAAAAAGACTCCCATTTAAAAAAGAAATGTGACGATTGTGGAGATTTAAATGTTATACTGTTCTCTCTAAAATAGAATGAGAGAGAGAGAGCCGAAATAATTTGTTTCGTTTCTTTTCAGAAGCTGCTGCAACAATGACGGGGGAGCCTCGAGTGAAGAGCCAAGGAGGTTTGTGTTTCTTCTTCTTCTTTTCTTCCCAGTATTTAAGTGAGTAAATAATGCTGTATTAATTGGCTCGAAGGAGTTAAGAATTCAAAGGAAGTGAATGGCACAATTGAATAATTTCGACTCTTCCAAATTGTAATATTTATTCCTTTTCTATTTCTAAGTACGACTCTGCTGGTTTTAAAATTACACACTAGCAAAGATTTACGAGGGAGATTCAGTAAATGAGAAATCAAAGCAAGCCCACAAATACGAAACGAACGATTGCAAGTTTTTAGCCAGAGGTGGAAGAGTATTCCATGGTGGAATCCAAACGTGAATGAGTGCAATGCCAGCATTTCCCAACCATAATTTTAAGACTATGTAGTTATCGGGAAAAATAATCTGGTGTCACCAAGGAGGGTAATTTTTTATTTCGAAGGGGGTGGCTGTTTTGATATGGTTCAGGTTGCACGAGTTGTTTACTGAAATGCAATGGTACGTGATATTTTGGCAAAGTTTCGGGATTCTACTGGAAATCATCTTCAGGGCTAACAATATGCTTGCGAAAGAATTATACATTGATAACAGCGTTATCTGGACCATCATGGCAGTCTTCTTGTGCATTTTTGAGAGGCCAGTGGATATCATAAATGCTGTATCGTGCTGCACACATACATCAAAAACAACTCACAAACTCAATTCTCCGGAAACAGCCGGATGATCAACACCTTCCTGCCCGCACATCTTAATGATTTGTTGCTTGCGAAGATCATCCTCCTCCCGGCGGCGCTGTCCATGGCGATTCCTATTTGTTTGGGCTGTTTAAATAACAGTTTGCTGGCAAACCATTTTTTAACGCCGCAGAAGTTCTAAATGATGCCAGTCACAACAGCAAACCGATATCTTTTCACGCAAGGGACAGTTTCCAAAAGCGATTGGAAAAAGTGTACAAATGTTTTTGGTGATATTGTTGTAGAATTTTGGATATATCAGTTGAAGACCATATCGTCCCGTTTATATTAGGTCCATAAATCGCGTGTGTTCTTTTGTTGATTTTCCTGTTTGGTGTACAAAAAACCCAGTTTCGGGAAGAAATTAGCATTGTCATTAGTAAAGGCACATGAGGCAAGAAAGCAAGCTTATATAGCATCAGCCAAAAAAAAAAAAAAAAAGAGAAAAAAACCGTTCTCATTTCATCCATCCACTCATTCCAAATGTTTGTCTAGTTCTGCCTTGAATCTGTTTAAGCTATCACCTTCTACAACGACAGATGAAAGTTTGTTCCACCAACCAACCACCCGCTGGATAAAGGCAAACTTCTGCACATCTATCCTCCATCTGCCTTTCCTCAATTTGAATTTATGCCCTCTCAGACGATTATTCTGAGCAAGAGGAAGAATCCTATGAGCATTGAGCATGCTCAAACCATTCAAGCCCTTATACCCCTCAATCAGATCACCTAGCAGGAGTCTAATCTCCAAACACTGTAATTTGCAAAACTTAAGCCTTTCTTCGTAAGAGCACCCCCTTGTTCCATTCACTAATCTTGTTGCCCTTCTCTCTCTCTCTCTCTCTCTCTCTCTCTCTCTCTCTCTCTCTCTCTCTCTCTCTCTCTCTCTGTACTCGTTCCAACAGCTCTATATTCTTTTTAAAATGAGGTTTCCAGACTTATATACAGTATTCAAGGTGTGGCTTGACTATTGCCTTATACAAGGGGATAATCATATTCTTATCCTGCTAGAAATATTCCTGTATATCATTGACAAGACACCATGAGCTACCCTTGCAGACCGTCTGCACTGTTCAGAAAACTTCATATCTGCCTTCACAATTACTCCCAGGTCCTTTTTATTCTCTACCAGTGTCAACAGTGTAGTACCAGGTCCTTTTCATTCTCGACAGTGTAGTACCACACAATTGATACGTCACGCTGGGACTACTCCTTCCCATATGAAGTACTTGACATTTGTCAATGTTAAACTTCAGTTGCCACTCCTCAGCCCATCTGCTCAACATTTATAGATCCTGTTGCAGTAGCGTACTGTCTTTAGTGTCATTAACAACCCTGCCAACCTTTGTATCATCTGAAAACTTGGACATTAAGCCTGATATATCTTCATCAATATCATTAATACATACAGAAAACAACAATGGACCCAACACTGAACCCTGAGGGACACCACTAATAGCATTAGTCCACGAAAAGCAGTGTCCATTGATTACCATTCTTTGTCTTCTTCCACTCAACCGTCCCTTTATCCATGGCAGCAATTTGCCTCCAATGCCACACTGCTCCAATTTGTGCAGCAGTCTTCCATGTGCAACAGTATCAAAAGCCTTTCTAAGGTCCAAATATATGATATGAAAATTATTACCTGCATCCAGTTCCTTTATGAACACATCATAATATCCAATCAAATCGGTGAGAAAAGATTTCCCCTTAACAACCCATGCTGTGTCCGAGCTATAACTGAACTCTTTTCTAGATGATCCTGCAGTGCTTCTTTAATCAGTACCTCCATTAATTTCGCTGGAACAGAAGTTAAACAAACAGGTCTGTAATTACTTGTGTCCCCCCCTTTGATCCTCCTATGTGAATTGGGGTCACATTTGCACATCTCCAATCCATGGGTACCGACCTCTCTTGAGTCCAAGGAAGCTCTCATAATTATGGCTAAGGGTTTGCTTACTTCCTTTTCCGCCTCCTTTAATATAACTGGATAGATCCCATCCATCCCATGTGCCATTCTTATGTTTATCTTCAACAATTTCTCCTCTACTTTCAGTTATTACAAAATCATCTAGCTCACTGCCAGAGTTGAATACACCTCTGGCATTCCCCTCCCTGAATAACTCCTCATGTGTGGATGTCGATGCAAAATATTCATTTAGTTTGTTAGCTACCTGAGCAGGATCATCAAAAGTTTAACAATCGATATGAAATGGACCAATTTGATTCATCCCTTTCAATCTAGAGTTTACAAGTAAAGAAATGTTTGCTGTTTTTCTTTGTCTCCTTTGCCAAAGATTTCTCGTAATCTGCCTTTGCCTGCCTAACCTCCTTTGTGATTTGGTTACAGACCAGCTTATATCTATCACAGGCTTCCATGTCACCTATTAATTTATATATAGTATCGGTGTAAATACACCATAGTTAACCCATATATTTAAACTACGTATGTAGCGTAGAGGGCATCCTTTTAATTGTATCTCATAATGTGGTTGCCTTCACAACGAGATAGTTACTATTGACTCAATCAGCATTCCCTCACTCGTTCACCTCCTAGAAAATTACTTACATATAAAAGGTGACTTGATGTGGTTTATAACAACCCTGCTATCAGACAGAATCATTGTTCTTACAGCAGATCAAGAGATAATCTCATGAAAAATCACTGCGGGAGTTCCCCAAGGCGGAGTCCTCTCCGGAGCATTATTTACTGCAGTCATTATTCCGTTTGTTCAAGAGAGAGAAGACATAATCTGCTATGCTGACGATATTAAGTTACACACCCAGATTAACCCGGGGGAACATATCTCAAAAATTAATGAAAAGATCAATCGAAAGCTACAGGACTTAGAATCCTATCTCCATCAATTTGGACTACTTTTTAATCCTGCAAAATCAGCCCAAATTGTCTTTTCGTTGAAGCACCAACCCACTGAAGTCCAAGTTTCTCTAAATGGCATTCTCCTTCCAGTGGTAAATACACATACAGACTTGGGAGTAGTTTTCGATTGCAAACTGACCTTGAAGCCCTACATTGACAAGCTCATAACAAAATTCTGCAAAATGCGGTGGATTACCAAACAACATCTACTTCACGTTAATGGTCTGGATGTGACTCGGCGGTACGTATACACCTCTGTATACTCCGTCGTGTTATACGCCTCAGAAATATGGGCATCTGCAGCCGTCACGAATATCAAGCGTGTGTACTCCTCCGAATACTGGCTCCTTCGTTGGGTCACACACATAAACATCATCGTCCACCCCAGCAAAGAACAACTGCGATGGCAACCGCACTGGACTTTGCCCGAGTGCCAAATCTTATAATGGAAAGACGCCTCACCCTAACTGTCAAAATGACCACTGGAATAATCTCGGAGCCAAACATATGGGAACTGTGCAGCTGGAGGATCCCTCAACCCGGACTGAGATCATCTCCAACACTTATAGCCAACCATAACAGACTAGCCCTTAGCGAACGCTTTCTCCCCAAGCAGATGCTCACCACAGTCCAAGCAATCGAAGGCGACCTCTACAAATTTGTCAAGGACCGCAAATACCGGAGGGAGATCCTTGATGACCTACACTCAACCAGGCAAACTGCACAGTAATGTCGCAGTATAATAATTTTAAATAGGATATCTGTATAATATTGTATATAATGTCAAAAATACTGTATAACATTTTTATGAATATTGTGAATAATTTAACTGAAACGTATTATATTATTGGCCCTGGGGGATGAACCCGAACTTCGATGTGGGCCCCGTCCTCAAGGCCTTTGTACACCAGCCAATGTGAAGCCCCTGGCATTCCTGCCGTGAAGGGTAAATTGTATACATCCTTTGTACACAATAAAGATTATATTTATTTATTATTGCATTACTTCAAATAAATAACGCTTCTCTAGTAGAGAAGACTACTGTTATTTGTTTTCAGCGGTACCACCACCCAGACGATCGATTCGAAGCTGTGCGGCTTCATCATTAGTGGGCGGGCAGGTACCCAGGTAATACAACAAGCCATCACATTTTCGAAGTTATATCCACATTACGAGAGATGCCAAAAGTGTGTGTTGGAAAATTACCACCACACACTTTTGGCATCTCTCATAATGTGGATATAACTTCGAAAATGTGATGGCTTGTTGTATTACCTGGGTACCTGCCCGCCCACTAATGATGAAGCCGCACAGCTTCGAAACGATCGTCTGGGTGGTGGTACAGCTGAAAATAAATAACAGTAGTCCTCTCTACTAGAGAAGCGTTATTTATTTGAAGTAATTCAATAGTAGCTATCTTGTTGTGAAGGCAACCACATTATGAGATACAATTAAAACGATGCCTTCTACGCTACAATCGTAGCTCAAATCTATGGGTTAACTATGGTGTATTTACACCGATACTATATAGTTAATTATCAAAACACATAAGGATTATGCCCTGTGCATTTAATTTTCCAAATTAATTTATATGTATCCCATGCATTTTTCTTCTCTACCACATGTCTAATTAGTTCATCTGACATCCATTTAGGCCTAAACCCTGAACAATATTTCTTAGTTGGTATGTAAAGCGTAGTAGCTTCCAAGAAATGTTATTTGAATGCTTCCCATTTTGAATTTTCTGTTGGTAACATCATCAGTTGGTCCCACTGTATAGAATTTAAATACTGTCTCAGTCCATCGTAGTCGCCTTTACGAAAGCAATACCCCTTCCCTTTACCCTCAATGGTAGTTACCTCTTTGAGTAACTCCCACTTCAGAACACTGTGATCACTGCCACCTAGTGGTTCATTTATCTGCAGATTCTTAATGCATGAAGAATCACTACTGATAATCAAATCAAGAGTATTCCTCCCTCTAGTTGCCTCCCGAACATGCTGATGTAGAAAACAATCATCCAATAAATCCACAAAAGCCTTGCTAGTGTGTAAGTGACCAGCCCCCAAATTCCAGTCAATATCTGGGAAATTAAAATCCCCCATTATAAGACTCTCTGATTTACTGGCCCACTCTATTTCCCTGTACAGTTTCTTACTCATCAGAGTTATTAGGCCTATAGCACACTCCTACTCACAATTTTGATCTCCCAATGCTGATGTCACACCAAACTGACTCGACACTGCACTGTCCGGCGATGTCGACTGGCTTCACTTCCTTTGGTTTTTATGTGTTTCTTAACTAATAGCCTAACCCCTCCTCCCTTCCTATCCTGTCTATCCTTTCTGTAGACGTTGTACTCCCCAAATTCCAGTTCTGCATCCCTTATATCGGTGTGACACCACGTCTCTGATATCCCAACAATATCCACCTTTGATGTCTTGACCAGCACTGCAAATTCATCAAATTTATTTACTAAACTCCTAGCATTGGTGTACACGCAAGTATACATGCCCCTGTTTCTATTCTTACTAACCCTAACACAGCCCATGTATTTACTTGTTTCATGATGACTGCCAGCAGCTCCTGAAATCCCCAGCAATTTGCTTTCTAGGATGTTGCTCATTCCAATAGAAGCAGTGCAAGAATCACTTTCACATTTGCCAGTGGCTACTGTTAATCTATTATTCCCTGTATCCCCCTAAGCTCTACAGTTTTCTGACCCACCTAACACTGCCTCGAATTATGAAGCCGAATGTGTGCCGAACAAAGCTCGATTTATTCTTGTTTGAAACGATCACGACAGCGATCCTTTCATATCTTTTCAGAGATTGGCCGCACTTTTGATAAACTGGCGAGGGTTAACTAATTTCGCCCGATCTCTTACTTAATTGCTTTTCTTCTGTTTCATTCCATAATTTCCTATATTAGTTTCAAAAATTATTAAAAATTATTTTAATTCCAGATATACACTAAATGGACAAAAATCATGGGATACCTACCTAGTAACGCCCGGATAACGGCAGTCACACGACTAGGCATTGAGTCCACTAGTTTACGAAAGCGTTACACAGGTATTTCCATCAATGCTTGCTGCACTGCTGTCCATAATTCTGTCGCGTTCCTTGCTGGAGAATCCAAAACTAGAACGGATTTTTCCACAGCATCTAAAGATGCTCCACTGAGATCATGTCCGGTGAACGGGAAGGACATTCTGTGGTGTAAAATGTGCGGAATGCTTTTCGAACCATGTTCTAGTCACCACCTGCTATGTGGGGAGGCACATTGCCCTGCGGGAAGAGTCCATTGCCCTGTGGGTGCACGATGTCCGTGAAGGGATGCAGGTCTGCAAGGATGGACATGTAACCTGGACTGTTCGGAAATGCGTCTAGGCGCATCAGAGGTCGAAACGTATTCCAGTTGACCATGCCCCAGACAATTACCGACCGTCCACCTGCCTGAACAGTTCCTTGTTGACATGGCGGGGTCTCATTTGAGACCCAACGGCTAAAAGACCAGATGAACAACGGTACAAAACATTACACACCACAATATCCATACACTTTTAAACCTCTGGCCTCTACAGTGTTCTGTATCACACCACAATGTATATTACGCGGAGATGGGGGAAACCCCTGGTGCCGTTAGACCCTAAAAACACTATACACTATACACTATACACTATGGCGGGTGTATAGCTTGGTGAGGTTTCCGCGCCAGATACGCACCCTTCCGTCCGCTCCAAATAATTGAAAACGGGACTCATCGGGTCCAGTGTCGATGTTATTATTATTATTATTATTATCATCAGTTTATTTCTCTTAGGAGAACACCCGGTTACAGCCACTGGCTAGGGGGTGATCAGATCATACATATACAACTATGTTACAAAATGTAATAGAATTATAAAATACATGAAATACATAATATCTGATTTATAAGTACACTTTATCTGTAATATAAAATAATTGAGTTATTAATTACTCGCAAAGGCTTTCACTACTGTAAACTGGTAAGAACTTAATACCGTCACAATTGAAGCATACCTTCTGCTTAAACACAAGTGGGAGTTTCACCAGATTTACATAAACACAAATATTTACAGCCAAACAACGTACAGCATTGAAACAACGTGACAACAGGAATTCTTTCGCCCAGTTGACGCGTCAAGTCCTGAGTCGTGGTGTTAGCAATGGGGCTCTGGTGGGTCGGCGGCTCTCATAATCTATTGCGGCTAGTGATCGCCTGGTTGTCTTGGTGGAGATGTTTCTGGCAGCTCCCTCGTTGAAGTCGGCAGTGATTTGTGCCACTGTCGCTCTCCGGTTGGCTGAAACAATGCGAGACACACGGCCACGTTCATCCACCACCATCTTTCTCCACCCGCCCACAGCGCTGTCCACGATGAGATGTTATTCCGGATATGGAGCATTCCCATACACTCCTGATACTCAGTAACTCGTCTTCGATAAGTTCCTGCTTATCGACCTGGAAGACGTCAAGTCACAGGCATTCGCCGACGACCTAATATTGACAGTGGCGCTAACTCCAGAGCCCAGTTGGAAATAGCAGCAAACAGAGCCCTCATCACTCTACAGGAATGGGCAGAAGCGAACTACCTGGTAATATCGCCCACCAAAACAACATCTGTACTCCTCAGGGGAACCCTTGATCCAAGAAGACCTCCACAAATAAAAATAAACGGAGCCACAATCAGGTTCGCCACCGAAATGAGATATCTTGGCATAATCCTCGACACAAAGCTCACGTTCAGGCCTCATACAAGCCAGAAAGAAAATTAGAAACTATGCTGCCATGGTAGCCCGAGTCACGCGACGAGACTGGGGACTAAACAAACGACGACTGGCTCTTTATTACAAAGCCAATTTTATCCCCATAATCACATACGCAGCTGCCACATTCTACCCCAAAATGACGACTGTAGCCAACAAAAGGATCCTGAACTCAATACAACGGTCAATATTGTTGAAAATAACGCGTGCTTGTAATACAGTCAGAACTGAGGCGCTCCAGGTTCTGGCGGGAGTCTTGCCGCTGGATCTGGAAATCATTAGATGTGGCCAGACATATTACATAATGAAAGGGATTACCATTACTCTTCTTCTTCTTACCTTCTTGGAGCATACAATAGAACCGGAAAACGGAGAAAAACAAGAGAAAGCACGATTGCAGGCACACTTGAAACAAACGTGGCAGATCAGATGGTGCACCTCGCACAACGGCGAGGTAACGAGGAAATTCATCCCCCTTGTAGAAAAAACCTACCCGAAGTCACCTGCGTGGCTCCACCCGGGCCTCTATACAACCTTCATGCTGACTGGCCACGGGTCCTTTAAAGACTAAGGTTCATACCCCAACGGCAAGAACATCACCTATTGGATTCAAGGGACGAATACCAAATCCTGTCCAGATTTGCATGGGACCTCTTCACAAGAAGAAGAACTCGAAATGCGATCAGGAACTGACGAGAAGATCCACTGAAGAGAATGTCGTAAGCAAAACTACACAAGGACAAGACATCCCAAGAGACATTGAGTATGACTCTCAACTACAATGATCAATCCTTCTGAGCACTCAAAGACAAATTGAGATAACCCGACCCAGCCAAACAACGATGGTGGACGCAGTGCCTGGCTGACAGTGATTGGCCACCAGCTGAGACAAATAAGGAACCAATCTCCCCAAAGAAAACACCCAAAGTAGGAATAAGAAAACACAAGGACGGGGCTAGCCCCATAAATGATGCAACTAGAAACAGACAGACAAAGTGCAGCTAAACTGCCAAATGCCATATGGCGACCTAAAGAGGGCACCCTAGCCCCCTTCATCTTTGAATTACATTTCCCTGGGAGGAAGGGAGGGAACGGGTTTTTCCCCTCGTCTCCTCCCCTCCTTTCCACCTCCACTTTTCCTCTCTAGTGGTGCATGGGCCTGCCCCACTGAAACCTGGGGCCACCTTCTCTATTGGCCCCATACTTCTGCCTTTCGCCCTCCCCCAGTCTTCAGTCTCCATCCCCTCTCCATCTGTACGCTAGCAAAAACCCCACACACATAAATTTAAGCATGTCAAATCACCTTTCGCCCATATTTTGGCCTTTTCAAATTCAAGCGACACCACCCTCGCGCAATCGATTAGTTAAAGTTTTTTTTTTTTTTTTTTTAGGTCCTAGCCGCCGAAATCTCAGGAAATTACGCGGCAGGACCTGCCAGAGTAAATGAGTCTACTGGGTTCCTGGTCTGCCTCCACGGGGCGAAAGTGGGACAACGTTGGGCCTCAGCAGGGGTCCAGCGGCTAAACGACCAGATGAACAACGGTACACGACATCACACAGATACAAAGCGCACACACTTTTAAATCTCTGGCATTTCCCAGTGAAGTGGTACACCCACAATGAAAGCAACGCGGAGATGGGGGAACCCCTGGTGCTGTTAGACATCAATACACTTTCACTTTCACTTTCACACTCCTGATACTGTCGAACGGGGATAGTGCAATTTTTGTACCACCTCCGCGATAGAGTGACCCATGATCGGGCACCCACTATCATCCCTCTTTCAAAGCCGGTTAACTCACGACATTTATCCATACTGACATCGAATTAGAGTCTACGTGAATGCAGTGGTGCAGTGGCCAAGCTGTGGGTTCGTCCACTAGCGAGAGGGGTGACAGAGTCGTGTTGCCCGGGAATCAGGTATCCCATGAATTCTGTCCTTTCAGTGTAAATATTAATATACAGCGGCATTTTCTCAATGAAATTAAGAAATGTTTTAGAAATTTTTGTCTTTGGTTTGAAACGACACTGATGTGCTGTATTTCTTCTCGTGCAGCTGTCATCTTTGGGATGGTGGTCGCCGTTCTTATGATGGTCGTTGTGTTGGCGTCCGTCTTCTACATCCGAAGGTAAGATTCCATTTTTATTTGTTTATGCGTTGCAATACAGACAGTGTCACAACTTTCCCAGAGATTGTACTCAAACACTCACTGGTGCGTTGTGTTCTGAATTACCACTAAAATTTTATATCTCGTGGACTTTGTAGATGTTTTTACTGTACAGACGCTAATTGATGGGCGTGTACCTGAGACTGTATTTACTGTCAGTAAACTGACTACAAGTTAGTTAATGTACGCTGTCCGTTACCTTCCTGGTTGTCATTTATCTCTTCATTCATCCGCGATCGGTTGAGTTTTAAAGCATCGGGAAAATTGTTATTGGGTGAGACAATGGACAAGATCTATAATTTTTGAGTTAGTCGTTAAAGAAAAAACTTCGTTAATTGAATATTCATGGTGTGTGGTATTTAAGTCGGCTTGGCTAATCGCGTTAATGGCACCTCTCCAATCTGCCTTTAGGTAAACTCAGTTTGTTGACGGCAAATGCATAAATTTGTATGGCGTGCGTGCGTGTGTTTGATGGAGAGAAATCGGATGAAGGGTACGCTTCTCCCTTGTAAGAAGGCCACATTTCTTTTCTTTGTAATAATAATATAGAAAGCTACAACAGAAGATGAAACAGCTGAAGTGAAGATAGGCCAACTGATCCAGTACCAGCAGGACAACAGAGTAAGCAGCTGATCAGAAAAGTGAAGACCATCCTCAAGAAAATATCCACATTGATATAGGAAGTGGGCCCAGGGGAAAACAGGCAAC
>NC_143578.1:0-2500 GCF_048544385.1 Mastigoproctus giganteus
CTAACCTAACCTAACCTAACCTAACCTAACCTAACCTAACCTAACCTAACCTAACCTAACCTAACCTAACCTAACCTAACCTAACCTAACCTAACCTAACCTAACCTAACCTAACCTAACCTAACCTAACCTAACCTAACCTAACCTAACCTAACCTAACCTAACCTAACCTAACCTAACCTAACCTAACCTAACCTAACCTAACCTAACCTAACCTAACCTAACCTAACCTAACCTAACCTAACCTAACCTAACCTAACCTAACCTAACCTAACCTAACCTAACCTAACCTAACCTAACCTAACCTAACCTAACCTAACCTAACCTAACCTAACCTAACCTAACCTAACCTAACCTAACCTAACCTAACCTAACCTAACCTAACCTAACCTAACCTAACCTAACCTAACCTAACCTAACCTAACCTAACCTAACCTAACCTAACCTAACCTAACCTAACCTAACCTAACCTAACCTAACCTAACCTAACCTAACCTAACCTAACCTAACCTAACCTAACCTAACCTAACCTAACCTAACCTAACCTAACCTAACCTAACCTAACCTAACCTAACCTAACCTAACCTAACCTAACCTAACCTAACCTAACCTAACCTAACCTAACCTAACCTAACCTAACCTAACCTAACCTAACCTAACCTAACCTAACCTAACCTAACCTAACCTAACCTAACCTAACCTAACCTAACCTAACCTAACCTAACCTAACCTAACCTAACCTAACCTAACCTAACCTAACCTAACCTAACCTAACCTAACCTAACCTAACCTAACCTAACCTAACCTAACCTAACCTAACCTAACCTAACCTAACCTAACCTAACCTAACCTAACCTAACCTAACCTAACCTAACCTAACCTAACCTAACCTAACCTAACCTAACCTAACCTAACCTAACCTAACCTAACCTAACCTAACCTAACCTAACCTAACCTAACCTAACCTAACCTAACCTAACCTAACCTAACCTAACCTAACCTAACCTAACCTAACCTAACCTAACCTAACCTAACCTAACCTAACCTAACCTAACCTAACCTAACCTAACCTAACCTAACCTAACCTAACCTAACCTAACCTAACCTAACCTAACCTAACCTAACCTAACCTAACCTAACCTAACCTAACCTAACCTAACCTAACCTAACCTAACCTAACCTAACCTAACCTAACCTAACCTAACCTAACCTAACCTAACCTAACCTAACCTAACCTAACCTAACCTAACCTAACCTAACCTAACCTAACCTAACCTAACCTAACCTAACCTAACCTAACCTAACCTAACCTAACCTAACCTAACCTAACCTAACCTAACCTAACCTAACCTAACCTAACCTAACCTAACCTAACCTAACCTAACCTAACCTAACCTAACCTAACCTAACCTAACCTAACCTAACCTAACCTAACCTAACCTAACCTAACCTAACCTAACCTAACCTAACCTAACCTAACCTAACCTAACCTAACCTAACCTAACCTAACCTAACCTAACCTAACCTAACCTAACCTAACCTAACCTAACCTAACCTAACCTAACCTAACCTAACCTAACCTAACCTAACCTAACCTAACCTAACCTAACCTAACCTAACCTAACCTAACCTAACCTAACCTAACCTAACCTAACCTAACCTAACCTAACCTAACCTAACCTAACCTAACCTAACCTAACCTAACCTAACCTAACCTAACCTAACCTAACCTAACCTAACCTAACCTAACCTAACCTAACCTAACCTAACCTAACCTAACCTAACCTAACCTAACCTAACCTAACCTAACCTAACCTAACCTAACCTAACCTAACCTAACCTAACCTAACCTAACCTAACCTAACCTAACCTAACCTAACCTAACCTAACCTAACCTAACCTAACCTAACCTAACCTAACCTAACCTAACCTAACCTAACCTAACCTAACCTAACCTAACCTAACCTAACCTAACCTAACCTAACCTAACCTAACCTAACCTAACCTAACCTAACCTAACCTAACCTAACCTAACCTAACCTAACCTAACCTAACCTAACCTAACCTAACCTAACCTAACCTAACCTAACCTAACCTAACCTAACCTAACCTAACCTAACCTAACCTAACCTAACCTAACCTAACCTAACCTAACCTAACCTAACCTAACCTAACCTAACCTAACCTAACCTAACCTAACCTAACCTAACCTAACCTAACCTAACCTAACCTAACCTAACCTAACCTAACCTAACCTAACCTAACCTAACCTAACCTAACCTAACCTAACCTAACCTAACCTAACCTAACCTAACCTAACCTAACCTAACCTAACCTAACCTAACCTAACCTAACCTAACCTAACCTAACCTAACCTAACCTAACCTAACCTAACCTAACCTAACCTAACCTAACCTAACCTAACCTAACCTAACCTAACCTAACCTAACCTAACCTAACCTAACCTAACCTAACCTAACCTAACCTAACCTAACCTAAC
>NC_143578.1:750407-789690 GCF_048544385.1 Mastigoproctus giganteus
AAAAACCAACACCCGCGTCTTATATGGTCAATGTCAGATTAGGCCTAACACTACCGGCAATGCATTTTCGATGACGCCAGGGCCGGTAAACTGAGTTCTGAAAACTTCCCTTTGAAATTCACACCGATTTTACTTAAGATTTAACTTAAAATTTGTTGAAGTCCGCGTGACACGAATCTCACAATCGGACGTAAGTGAAAACTTCTTTCATTTTTCCACGTGTTTGCTTTCTCTATAATATGATGTCGCGCTTTTATGGTACGGCTGGCTAATTAGACTGGATCGGGATTTTCCAATTCCAACCGTCTTTTACAAAGAGAAAGTGACGCCCGTATTTGTCTTAGGGTGAGTACGAACTTCTGTCAGCTTTTTTCAGAAACAAACATTTCATTATTGGTTGAACATTTTTCCGAGCTTATACCATTATTTTGAGAAAAATATATTACCGTATTTAATTTTATTATTATTATTTTCTTTATCAATAATTTTTTTTATAAATTTCGGGACGATATTTTAAGATAAATTTAAAAAGTCTAAACGCACAAATGGCTGTAATTCCTGGAGGGTTAACGGGTCAATTGCAACCCCTGTATGTATCAATAAATAAGCCTTTCAAGGACTACGTGCGAATTGAATAAAAACTCAGTGTTGTAAGTCCATTTAATAAAAAAATAAACGTAACTCCATTTAATTTATTTTTAATACCTGCCCCCCTGATTACGTCCCGTATCAGCCATGTCGCCATATTTGTTTTTTTTTTTTTTTTTTTTTTTGTTTTTTTTTATGTGAACCCCAAACACGAGAGGTATTAGAACCTATAGTACTTAGTACCGTGCTTGGGTTGGAGGTTGAGAAGACGAAAGAAGATATTTGTTGACATTGGACTTGAACTTCTGTAGATTGTCATTTTCAGGAAATACGTATGAAGGAAGGTTGTTCCAGAAAACGGCAGTTCAATGAACAAAGGAGGAAGATGAAAAGTTCGTTCTGTCAGTTTGAAGTTGGACAGTAAATGGATGTTGGCTTCGGACTGTTTTGAAAGAGAGAGCGGGAATTATAGAAGCCAATTCAGAAGAACAGTGCCCATGGAAGTATCTGTAGAAGAGGCATGCAGCAGAAACAGTACATCTATGGGACAGCGAGTGGAGAGACTGTTAGAGGTGAATCATTAATTAACCTAACTGCCCTCTTCTGAATGGAATCAAGAACCCTGAGAGAGGTTTTGGGGGCACCACCCCAGATGTGGGAACAATATTCCATGGTAGTGCAGATTTCTACAGAGTGAGCAGCTGTTTGGAAGAAAAGTAACGCCGAGAGCGAAAGAGAAAACCAAGTTTTTTAGATGCAGAGGAAGCAATATTTGTAATGTGCTTGTGCCAAGAGAGATTAGAAGTCAGGGTAATCCCCAAAAGAGATATATCCTTTTGCCTAGAAATCGGAGTGTCACTAAAGATAAGCATAGGAGCAGAAGAATCCTTTTTGCGAGATATAAGACAAGACTGAGTTTTAGAAGGGTTGAAATCAACTAAGTTGTCTTTGTCCCACTGGAGAATTACCTGAAGATCGGCATTTAAGGAATTGGTAGCAGATTTTCGAGAAGTTGAAGCTGATTGAGCTGGACAAGGTTTCTCAAAATGGAAAGTTGAATGCAATGTGCTATCATCGGCAATACTATGGATAGGATTTCCAGTCAATGGAAGAAGGTCATTGATATACAAGAGGAAAAGAGTGGGGGAAAGAACTGAACCTTGGGGACACCGGCATTAGTGGAGAAGTTAGAAGACAGACAGCCATCTACCATCACCCTCAGTGAGCGATCAGAGAGAAAACTGGATAACCAATTTCTAAAAACAGGTGGCAAACCATAAGATGGAAGCTTGTTTAGAAGACCTTTATGCCAAACACGATCAAAAGCATTTGAGATGTCAAGAGCAACTACTTGTGTTTCACCGAACCTTTCCATTGAATTAGTCCATAAATGGGTAACATAAGCCAGAATATCGCCAGTGGATCGACACTGACGGAATCCACACTGGCGATCGTTGATCAGACAGAATGTTTCTAGGTAGTTTAAGAGTTGGCGGTTAATTGATTTCTACATTACTTTAGAAAGAGTAGAAGTAACTGCAATGGGACGATAATTGGATGGGAGGGATTTGTCACTCTTTTTAGGAACTGGCTGGATGTGAGCAAATTTCCAAGCAGAAGGAAAAACACCTTTGGAATAAGAAAGTGAAAAAAGGCGGCAAAGAACAGGAGTAATTTCAGGAGCACAGGTTTTGAGAACAAGTGGAGAAATACCATCAGGACCTGGAGCTTTCTTAGCATCAAGATTCATCAGAATCCTTCTGATATCCTTTTGACGGAAGACCACAGCAGGCATTGAATGGAGCGTGTTGGGAATGGTGGGAGGTGTTTTACCAAGATCATTAATACATGAGCTCGAAGAAAAATGGGATGCTAGCAGGTCAGCTTTATCCTTGGCTGAAGTGACAACAGAACCATCTGGTTTGGACAGAGGTGGCAGCAGAGATAGGCAAAAGTTGCGGCCAATAGCTTTGGCAAGAGACCAGAATGCTCGGCTACCATAAGGGCAAGAAGCAAGTTTTCTACTCTTACCCTGTTCAAACTCTAGTTTGGACTGATTAATAACTGCTTTACAATTGTTGCGAGCTTTGATGTAGGCAGAAAATGAAACTGAAGATTTAGAAACAAGCCAATTACGATATGAAACGTTCTTCTCTTGAACAGCCTTAGCACATTTATTGGAAAACCAAGGTTTAGATAAAGGACGAGATTTTAAAGTGGAGTGTGGGATAAAGGATTCCATTCCTGCAAGAATAATTTCACTGACACGATCTGAGCAAACGTTGACATCAGAAGTTTTGAAACAGTAATCCGACCAAGGAAAAGAAGAAAAGAAGTCTCGCAGGTCATCCCATTTTGCATTCTTGTAATGCCAAACAACACGAGGTTGGGAATAGCCATGAGATAAAGGTTCCATTGGAGAAGAGACAATCACCAAGTTGTAATCTGAAGTGCCTAAAGGACCTCTCACTTCGACCGTGTACTTAGAAGGGTTGTTTGTGAGAAAAAGATCAAGCGTATTGGCTGTATGATTAGGATTGTCCGGTATTCTTGAAGGTAAATGAACAATCTGTGCTAGGTCATTAGTAATTGCAAAAGCCTCAGCATCTCGACCTGCTGGGTCGGTGTGACTAGAAAATGGAAGCCAGTTGGAGTTGTGAACATTAAAATCACCAAGGAAAATTACCTCACTGTTAGGAAAGGGGGACTGGAGAAAGTCAAGTTGCAAAGAGAGGAAGTCAAAGAGCTCCAAGTGATTAGTGGAGTTGGGAGAACGGTAGAGACAACAGATGAATTTGACACAATGAGGTAGAGAGATTTTAAGCCAAAGAAGATCAAAGAGAGGAGATTCCAAATTGCCAAGTCTCTGACAGGGAATATCAGAACGGACATGTGCACAAGTACCACCTTTGAGGCGAAAGGAATCATACAGTGAATAGTTTGGGCATCTGAGATGAACAGTAGTTGAATCAACCGATAACTGAGATTCTGTCGGAAAAAGTACATGGGGTTTGGCAGACTGCAAGTGGAAATGGACATCGTTGAGATTGGAATTGAGACCACATATATTTGTGAAATGAATTGGGAAGTCCTTGGGAGGTTTAGATCTTTTCGCAGATAAGCTTGCTCTATTAGTTGTCAATTCATGATTTATTTAACAGTAATCAAAAGTGAGTGGGACATGCTGTATGAAATAATGAAATTTTTGGATATCGCGTACACGTGGTAAGAATATACCCAGATCCTTGACATAACGTGGCCTCGTCAATGCTCCCCGCATACACACTACTCGGACTCCCTCCAGTCACTAACTGGCAGAGTAGAGGTAGCAAGATTATACACTAGCTGATCCGGAAGCCTCCTAGAGAGTTACCAATAGGTTCAGTCCGGTGTACTAACTAGCGGCCGGCCTGGAAACACCGTTTTAGAGCTGTACCCTCGAAATGTAAGGAATACTGGATCTCCCCACGACGTTCATCATAACCTCAAAAGTCATCAATCATATTGCATGATGGAAGAGATGGGGAAGGGTTGACCGGAACTTAGCTCTAGAGACTAAACATGGGTTCCACCACTTCAAGCCTCCAATAAGCAAAGTGGTGGTATTTCACCGGTTGATGAGAGTCATCTACCACCTAGACTGGAAGATAATAGAAGGGTTATTATTTTTTCCAAAATATGTGGACAACCTAGGGTGCGTCTTGTATGCCCGTGCGTCTTATAAGCCGGAAATTACGGTAATTCCTTTTTACCCTAGATGTCTGAGGAAAAATCAAGAAAATAATCTAGGGCTCAAAATAAAAAACGGAAGGCCGCACGAGAGGAATTGTGCAACCAATTGTCTGGTTCTTAGAAAACTTAGCGAATTCTTAGAAACCCCAAAAAAAAACGTAAGGCTGAAAAGTCACCACCATGGTCTGAAAATTTTCAATCGTCTGAACAAGGTTATTTTTTTAATTTTTTTTTTAGGAGCATTAGCAACTGAGGCCATAATATTGCTCCGGGAATATGCGGTGGTCATTCCCTGACCTTTCCGCATCCGCCGTATTTGGTGGTGACGGGCTCAAACCCCGGTCTAATCAAGAAGCGTGTGCTACGCACTGCTACTCCTGCCCACCTGGCTACGGAGGCGCCTCTGAAGAAGGAAGTGGAACAGAAGCTCAAGAACAACGGAGTGTGCTATAAAATCCACTGTTATTCTTTCAGATTTGATTGATCAAACAGAACCAGTAAAAACAAGTAGAACAGAAACGCAAATGCAACAGAGTGTACCATCAACATCTACTACTACTCCCCCAGAATCGATTAAACAAACAGAAATTGATGAAGTTTCTAAAAATTTCTCCCAATAGGAAGATCCAAGTACGTGGCGAAATTTTTAACCAAGAGACTATTTATTCGAACATCCTCCTTCTCAAATAATCAAATGGGATTTTCCAAGAGATAATTTATAGGAACTTTTCCACTTCTTATTATAGTAGGTTAATTCCAAATGGAGAGAAAGTATTGAGATTATGGCTAGTATACTCAGTTTCTAGAGATTCGCTATTTTGTTTGTATTGCGAACTTTTTGGAGATTCCAAATTCTTTATTAAGTGGCAACTTAATAATGAATTTGGATTCGATGACTGGCAGCATTTGCCGCATATTTTAAGTAAACATGAAAAAAGTGAATCTCGTATCAAAAATAGTAATAATTTTGCTCAACTTCGAACAAATTCAGTAAAGGAATATTACAATTGATTCCCGAGAACAGAAGTTGTACGAGACATGGAAGAGTACAAATGGATTAACTACTAATAAAATCGACTTCATCCTCACTAACAGAAGATATATTGTGAATGATGTTACCGTCCTGAATAAGGTAAATGTTGGAAGTGATCACAGAATGGTAAGATGCACACTTGATATGGATGTAAGAAAAGAAAGGAAAAACTGACCGAGTAAATAATACAGTACAAAGGTCTTTGAGATAACAGAAGAGGAGAAAAAGCAGTATATACTGGAACTTAAGAACAAGTTTGAGCTTCTGCAGACTGTTCAGGACCAAGATATCGACGAGGAATGTTACAACTTTTTCAAAATGATAAAGCCCAATAAACCTATAGGGAAACAGAAATCCAAAGAAGAAAAAATTAGTCAAGAAACACTTGTCATGATGAACCGAAGACGACAAATGAAGAGCAAGAAAAACACTGACAGGGAGAAAATTGAGTATACTGAGTTATGCAAAGCCATTAGAAAGAGATTCAAAGAGGACATAAGAAGATTTAACACAAGAAAAGTAGAACAAACATTAAGGGAAATGCTTTTCCTTATTGCTTTTAAACAAAGGATTTTGATATGGATTTTGATTTAAATCAGCACCCATGAGCAGTAATACAGAAAGACAAATGATACTGAAACTGAATAATAGCAGAGGAGGCATAATTCAAGGAGCGAGGGAATGATGCCAGCAGTGGGGTAGATGGATCACAAATTAGTAACACATAGAATATACCTGATATATTTCCTGATGAGGTAGAACATACATTGAAGAAAATGAAGAATCAGAAAGCCCCGGGGGAAGATGAAGTTACTGTAGAGTTGTTAAAATTGGGAGGAAGAGACATAACACAAAAACTGGCAAGGCACTTCCCAAAGTGCATTAGAAAAGGTGTGCCGCCTAAGCAGTGGAATAATGCAATCATAGTTTTGCTGCATAAGAAATGAGATAAATCAGAAATTGAAATTATAGACCAATTAGCTTGTTATCCCACATCTACAAGTTGTTCACAAGGGTCATTACTGACAGATTAGAAAGAATACTTGATGAGAATCAACCGAAACCTGGCTTTAGGACAGGATTCTCAACTATGGACCACCTTCACGTAATATCACAGCTAATGGAGTAAGCAGATAAATATAAAACACCATTATGCCTGGCATTTGTGGATTATGAAAGGCATTTGACTCCATACAGCATAAGGGAATGTTTCGGGCACTGGAATGACAAGGCATAGATACGCCATATATTAGGCCTGACATAGCCCAGTGGTCAGGAGCGAGAGCGCATAGCACGCGTTCCTTGAGTGGACCGGGGTTCAAGCCCGTGACTACTAAATACGATAAATATTTGTATTGACGATTTATTGTGAACTCTACTGACTTGGTTGTCGTGCTGGAGTATAAACAGAATATTTATTATGATTTTGAAGAAAATATATGAGAGTGCTACCTCCTTTATTAGACTAGACAAAGACAGTAGGAAGTTTAATGTCTATTGCAAATGGCATCTGAACCTCCTCCTCCTCCTCCTAAGCTGCTTTATGGATGTTTGGCCATCAATTATAAAAATATTAAACTCTATTAATAATTAAATAATTTTATTTAGATGAAAACAGTAAATTTCCATATTTAACCAGAGAAATGGATTGAAAGTGGGGAGAAGAAAATCGTGGGATTCGTACTGCGGAAAGAGAAAACGGCCCCATTTCACGCTACCACACGGGCAATCGCTTATGTGTCAGAGCCGAAGCCTTTACTTATGTTGTGGTTTGCTAATCGATGGCCGTTCTTATTTTTGGATTGGAGTAACAATAAATTATGAAAATTATAAACTAATAATCTGCGAATTGATGTATTATCTAACGCAATAACGAAGCTTTAGAAAATAGTCGACGAACGTTGCTAACTTCTTCACAAAGTTCGGCCTGTTCTGAAAGTGGGGCCTCCACTGTCTACGCGATTTTAACGTGTAGCAGGAATTGCCATTGTCGTCTATGGGGGTGGCCACTCTGGATGTTACTACTCTCTAATAGTAACATTACTTCTGTGTGGTGCGGGGGGGGGGAATGCACGCAACTGTATCTTGGCAATAAGAAACTTTAACTGAAAGAATCGCGACTAATTATTCTTGAAAAACACAAAGATGTTACTCCCTTTCTTCAATTTGTACGGCATCTACTAACACCAAAGGAAGGAACATCATCTGTTCGAAGCCACACTGGAACCGGGAAAAACTGGTGAGAGCGCAATGCCCATTTGATAAAAAAACAAAAAAAAAAAAAAAAACCTGCGCTTTATTGTAATTCTTTCTAGAAACAATATTGGTAGAGCACGTTTTGTGGAAGATTTGATCTTCTAACAAAATTTACAGAAAATATTTCTCATCATAGCTGCGTTACAAACTAATTCGTTATTATGTGGGTAGTGGAGAACGTTTTCTAATTCAAGTATTTGTCCACAATCCCTCTTGAAAGAGTGGCAAGTGAGCCGCATTCTAAATTTAAACGCCACTGTGTAGCTTTTGTGCCTGAATGCAAATAACTATGGTTACTTTCCAGTGGCCGGATGTCTTCGCCTTGGACAGATGGGTTATTGCAGTAAAATCAATCAGCAGTAGTAGTTTATTGTGTCTAAATTAATTCGTTATGCTGTTGGAATGGAACGGTTTCCAATTTTCCCTAAGCGAATCATCTGAACACAATGTAACTTAAAAAAAAAAAGGTAAAGTGCAGCCATTATCAATCCACTGCAGGATGGAAGCCTCCTCAACAATTCATGCTGAGGGAAATGGACCATAATCTACCACGCTGGTCCAGTGCGGGTTGGCAGATCGACCGTATTCAGTAGTCAGGGGCTTGAACCCCCACTGTACTCAAAGAGCTTCTGCTACTGCACCACGCTCCTGACCACTCGGCTACGGATAGGGGACAATAAAAGGGGTGATAATTGGTACCATCGGGAGATTAAACTTTCTAAAGGATACTTTTTCCTAGATTACGAAGGGGTTTACTGACCTATGGGTTAGTGCAATTGCATCCTTTTTATAAGTAGTAAACTACGTATAAAATGATCATCTGCCAAGGTTTTAATTATATCTCACATTGTGAATACCTTCACCATTTCCAACACGCTCCATTCAATACCTCCTGTGGTCTTCCGTTCAAAGAATATCAGAAGGATTTTGACGAATCTTGATGCTAAGAAAACTCCAAATTCTGATGGAATTTCTCCACTTGTTCTCAAAACCTGTGCTCCTGAACTCCTATTACTCCTATTCTTTGCCGCTTTTTTTCACTTTCTTATTACAAAGGTGTTTTTCCTTCTGCTTGGAAATTTGCTCATATCCAGCCAGTTCCTAAAAAGGGTGACAAATCCCTCCCATCCAATTATCGTCCCATTGCAATTACTTCTACTCTTTCTAAAGTAATGGAGAAATCAATTAACCACCAACTCTTAAACTACCTAGAAACCTTCCGTCTGATCAACGATCGCCAGTATGGATTCCATCAGTGTCGATCCACTGGTGACATTCTCGCTTACGTTACCCATTTATGGACTAATTCAATGGAAAGGTTCGGTGAAACACAAGTAAATAAATAAATAAATTTTCTGTTTATACTTGTAAGCTCCTCTGACGACCAAACGGTCAGAGGAGTTTACAAGATACACAGAATACAAAAAACAGTACCGTATTCAGCAGTCACGGGCTTGAACCCCGGTCACTCAAGGCACGTGTACTTATGCACCCGCGCGCCTGACCACTAGGCTACGGCGGCCTATCAGGGTGATGGTAGATGGCTCTCTGTCTTCTAACTTCTCCACTAATGCCGGTTTCCCCCAAGGTTCAGTTCTTTCCCCAACTCTTTTCCTCTTGTATATCAATGACCTTCTTCTATTGACTGGAAATCCTATCCATAGTTTTGCCGATGATAGCACATTGCATTCAACTTTCCATTTTGAGAAACCTTGTCCTGCTCAATTAGCTTCAAGTTCTCGAAAATCTGCTACCAATTCCTTAAATGCCGATCTTCAGGTAATTCTCCAGTGGGGCAAAGACAACTTAGTTGATTTCAACCCTTCTAAAACTCAATCTTGTCTTATATCTCGCAAAAAGGATTCTTCTGCTCCTATGCTTATCTTTGGTGACACTCCGATTTCTAGGCAAAATGATATATCTCTTTTGGGGATTACCCTGACTTCTAATCTCTCTTGGCACAAGCACATTACAAATATTGCTTCCTCTGCATCTAAGAAACTTGGTTTTCTCTTTCGCTCTCGGCGTTACTTTTCTTCCAAACAGTACAGAGTTCAGTTTACTCTGTACAAATCGCAAATCTGCCATACCATGGAATATTGTTCCCACATCTGGGGTGGTGCCCCCAAAACCTCTCTCAGACTTCTTGATTCCATTCAGAAGAGGGCAGTTAGGTTAATTAATGATTCATCTCTAACAGAGTCTCTCCACTCGCTGTCTCATAGACGTACTATTTCTGCTGCATGCCTCTTCTACAGATACTTCCATGGGCACTGTTCTTCTGAATTGGCTTCTATAATTCCCGCTCTCTCTTTCAGAATAGTCCGAACAATTCCAGTCAACATCCATTTTCTGTCCAACTTCAAACCCACAGAACCAACTTTTCATCTTCCTGATTTATTCATTCAACTGCCGTTTTCTGGAACAACCTTCCTTCATAGGTATTTCCTGAAAATTACAATCTACAGAAGTTCAAGTCCAATATCAACAAATATCTTCTTCCGTCTTCTCAACCTTATTTACTATCAGTTTATTAAGACAAGGTTCACTCCCTGTGCAGCAAGTGGGCTAGGAAGGTGACCTCGTAGCCCACTTGCTGTACAGGGATCTAACCTCGAACCCAAGTACGGTATTAAGTACTATAGGTTCTAATACCTCTCGTGTTTGGGGTTTACATAAAAAAAAAAAAAAAAGTACTATTTGTCGCTATTAGACCTGAGAAAAGGTAGAAAAGAGAGAAACGTTTGGTTGTAATGGTTGTAACATGAGAAACCTTCCGATTGTAGCATGCATAGATCGAAAAGCATACTTAGAGATGACATCTATGAAAGTTCTTTCTAACTTTCTCTTTTCAATCTTCCATGCCTGATACTTCCCTTCATTCAGGAGAAACATCAGGATTTGAGTAGCTCTGGAGAAAGGAGCGGGAAACTGCAAAATTCTTTCGATAAACTCGCTTCACCCCGTACTGTTATGAGCACTAACTCAGACGCACTGAACAACGGGACAATAAAATATTGCGTTGTTTGTTGTCTTGCAATATAGACAAGCCATATTGTCTGGCTATATTGCCCCCGAAATTTGTCTTTAATTCTCCTCGACTTGAAGATATCCATGCGTCGCCCTCCAGGCGCAATTGTGGGAAACCACTGGTGGCGCCAGAATCTACATACTTTGCCTGCAAGCAAAATCACTTTGTGACGCATCCCCTGGTGCGATTGTGAAGGTTACTGAATATCTGAGTTATGTCTTGTCCAAACCAAGCTCGTGGAATCCGTGAATGTTCGTGTCAAACAGTTTCCATTTCTTTAGCTTTAAGTTTTCGCCCCATATCTAGACCACCAGAGACAGTTGCTGTAAATATTTAATAACCAGCTGATAAAAAAGTGGTACGATTTCAACTGTAGGGCAAGTATGCTCGTCCCCCCTCCCCCAATATAATACTTCGCTAGGGCGACCGCTACATGCACATCCCATAGAGCCGACCGAATATGCTTTATCGCATAAGCCAACGTCGTTTTAGTAGCAGAGTAGTGCACAGCCTCCCAAAACCTTTGGGGAGGGCAATCTTTGTTGCGACACTTCCTTCTGCCTTATTCCGAAACTTTTAAATAACCTCCGATGTAACGTATTCAGCGTGCAGTATTTAAAAGTGTTACTGACACGATCTTCATCAATATCGGGATGAGAACCGTCCACGTGATCAATACTCTCCCGGAAAACAGTATAAGTCCTAGATTCCAGAGGAATACTTTTCCCAAGAATCTAGTACAGTGGTTTTCAACCATTTTTTAATAACAGTACCCCTAAGTAATTTATTTTATTTTGCGGCACCCCTACTCACTTTTCTGCCTGTTAGATCCGATTCTCTCTCTGTATATATAATTTAAAAAATAAATGATAGTTATTATAATAATATAATTATAAAAAGTACAATTCATAATACAAATTACATAATCTACAGATGTAATAATTTTATCCTTTATACAGAGGTACTAAGAAAACGTCAATTTTAGATCACCACAAAATTAAAAAGATACCGTACACCTTTTTATAACGAAATAAACTTATAAATTAAAAAATAATAATAAATTTAAGTAACTTAAACCCAAATTACGTGTCACCCCTGGAATGTTGTTGCGGCACCCCGGTTGAAAACCAGTGGTCTGGTAGTTGTGCGGTTGTTATTATTGGACATTTTGCAAAGGATGCTCCCACAATGGTAATGGGACTAACTGAAAAAAGAGAAACCCACAGGTAAGTATAGTGGGATCTCAATTCCCCGTTGTCGACATTTTGTCTCGCTCTTGTTAAGACATATTCTGTATAGTCCAATATATGTTAAGATATATTCCACTACAGAGACTGAAGCCGGCCGGGATAGCCGGGTGGGTAAAGTATCTGCCTGGCAACCCAAAGATCGTGGGTTCGAATCCCGTCTCGGGCTTGGATCAGAGTAGAAAATGCAAAAATTTGGGAGGTGCATTATGGCCACAGAAGCCGATGCGCCAACAAAAAAAAAAATTAAAAAAAAATAATAAATACAGACTGAAGTAGTGAAGAGATCCAGTGCTTCCTGTAGAGAATTGCCATCAGTTACAGTTAGAACGAAATCGCAGGCGTGGCCCACGTATTTACAATCGGGATGTGGTCCTGGAAGATGAACTCATCTGATATAGCTAGATCTATAGTTATCTGTCTAAGTATGGGCTCAAGACCACTGAAGTGAGCGTGGGGCTTAGTGACCCCATGCTGTAATTTGGTTTTGCCTGAATTATACCCATTGATCAATAGGGTGGTCTTCGCCCCTTTGTATAAGCCAGAGGCTCCCAAACTTTCTTGGTTCACGATGCCCTTAGCGCCCCAGTAATTTTTCACGGCGCCCCTGGGCCAAAAGAAAGACCTGACACAATGGTTTTGGACCTTTTAATAATCCGATTCTGTGTGTGTGTGTGTGTGTGTGTGTAAATTGACTAGTTATAATGTTAAGAATAGTAAGGAAATTAAATTAAGTAGGAATGGCAATCATCGGGGAAGCATCAATGCCTGAACCACCGCATAGTTTGCTTAAAATGCAAAATAAAATAATTAATTCAATGCCAGTAGCGTAGCAAACCAAGTGTGTGAAAAAATAAATCGTATATCGCGAAATACCACATAGGTGGGGGGGAAGAAGGAAACGTCCCCAAAATAATTTAGAACAAGCCGAAAGTTACAACCCTACGTAACAAATTATAATTTTGAATCCAATTGAACAAAATTTAATGGCGCTCCCAGATTGGCCCCCTTCTCCGAATTATGTGAAACGAAAGCCAACTACAATACTGCACCAAACAAAATCATTAACAAAATAAAAATATATTTATATGAAGAGTGCTTTTTTTGTGACAGTACGCAACGGTATGGCGTACCGGCACCGTTATTCACATTTGGATCCACTTCGAAATTTGTAATATTCCGTATTTTTTTTTTTTTTTTTTCACACGTTTATTATTGAAATAAGCTTAAAATGATTAAACTAAATTTGCATTTTTCACCGTCTATTGTTAAGATATTTTCTACGTAAAACCATCTTTATAATTCTAAATTACTCGGTCGGACCTCTGTTTAACGAAGTCCTTTTATAGCGAATTATTTTCAATCCCCCTTCGAAGTTACATTTTTAAAATTATTTCCTTTGAGCGAAAAAACTTCACACGAAGAACGGGTTAGGAGAGAATTCACTCTCTGTACGCCCTGTTCGCATTCCTGGCCTTCGGGCAATTTAGGCAATTAGTGCTGCTGCGTGATTAAGAGAGCTAAAGGGATTACCATTCTACAACTTAGCGGTAAAACTCATCCAAGCACCTGTCCCACGTACGGAGAAAGCGCGCTGGTCAACAGGGGCCAGATCAAGGAGTATTCCCAATGGCCCACCTTCTACTGCCGTGGTGTCCAAATTTTCCCTTACAGGACCCACATTAAAAAAAATATCAAAGTTAGATTTCTTCACGCTGTTTTAGTTCACTTTCTAGGCGGGCCGTGGGTGGACCCCGCTGTGAAACAACTGTAAGCGCTCCGTTCGAGAATTAGGAGAGACAGAGAGAGAGAGAGAGAGAGAAAGAGGTTTTCTTTTACCCCCACAAATAATCATCTGTTGTTTTGCGGAAGCGCGTTATTCACATTTGTCCGTAAACATTCCCTCTCTCTGTTTACGTGGTCACACTGCCTGAATATCCGAATGACACTGACATTTTGGACAGGCTCAAAAGAAAAGAAAAGAAAAATATCAAATTTAAGAACTGGTGACAATACCGATGACGAGAGAAGGAAAACGAGGACAACGAAGGTATTAATCCTTCTAAACACGAATTGTTGGCATTTGGTGAAAACGAAGTTAGAAAATTAGAGTTAAATGAAAGAGATACGATTCGTGGATTTCGGGAATACCTAACTGAAAAGATGATTTCGGAAGAATTGAAACATTTGATGGACGCTCTGAGTAAGATCGAGTGAATGTGATCGACGATTTTCACAAACGAATCTGATCGCCAGCCCAACCAGAGCTTCGTTGATGGCAAAACAGTTTCTTCCCAATCTCTTTCTTAAAATTGTATGCCCACCGCTGACCCGCTTCGATCCAGCAAAATATGTGGATTCGTGGCTGCTTCAGAAACCTCATTCCGCATCAGACACACAAAGAGGAAGAAAAGAAGTCGGCGTAAGGTGTCGTGTGAAAACTTAATAAAAATTTGGAATATTCTACGAAAACTTTATTACTGAAATTATCGAAATTATTTTTACTCGTTATTTGCTTTTACTTATTATTTTTAGGGTCCGTAGTCGAACGAAGGACCCTTAGAATGTCATTCGGTTGTCCGTCCGTCCGTCCGTCACAGCATTGGACCTCTGGAACCACTCACCCTGTTCACTAGAAATTTTGCTTCGTTTGCGCATCAAGCGGGCCAACATTACGCCATATTGATCGTTGTTGACAAAACTTTGTCTGAAAAATGGAGGGTAAAACGTGGGGGGACAAAAAATGTCGACAACATATATACAGCGTTGGAAAGGAAAACGTGAGTATCCCCCCCCCCCTATTTCCGTCGCTAATGGAGTTAAAAGTTTAAAAATCGCACGAGCTATGCGTTATTCGATGCTTATTAAGGAAAAACTATTCCCATTGAAATCTATCATTTACTTTTTGTGTTAAATTTGAAAAGAAAGAGAAAAAAAATTACTGCGCTTCGATTCTTTGTACTAAGTAACTCTCCTTTTGGTGACAAAAAGGTTGCTAAATAGTTAGCTAATAATTTTATAAAGGTCATTTACAAATTTCGCGACGAGAAGTATTTTTTAACAATTTTCAAAGCTGGAGTTCTCCCGGCAAGGAGGTACTCAGAGAGCCCGTGCTGAGGCGGCGGTGGTGGGGAGACGCCTGTGAAACGTAGTCTTGCAGGGCCCTCATCTGGCAGTCGCTTCTCCCCCAAGACTTTAATCACTTCTCCAGGAAGAAGTCGGAGTCGCTTCTCCCACCCTTGTCATTATTATTATTATTATTATTATTATTAGCCACATGGTGCAAGGAAGCCTGAAGCTTTTGCTGCACCAGCCAAAAAAAAAAAAAAATTCCAGCATTAACCTGAGAGAGAGAGAGAGAGAAGTCGAAGGGATTCACCAAGAATGCAAGAAAGAGAAGAATGATTTATTTATATTTATTATTCAATTTATTACAAATGCTTCGCCCCTGAACAGCCTTCAGCTAGGAGGGTGCCTATATACATTTGTACATTATAAGTTAGAGAGCAAACATAAAAATCGTACATAAATTACGCATATTATTATTATTTCTATTTTATAGAAACATTAGTTTCTATATAATATTATAAACATTAGTTTCTATATTCTAACATCTAAAGCGAGCAAATAAATGATATCCAGCTCAGGACTCTGGGTTTGCCCAGTCCATACTCCACCAGATGTGAGCCCCTCGGAACAGTCACAACAACTGGAAACACTCAAATAGACAACGTTTTCGTTATTTGCTCAGTTTTAGGCCAAGCTGGTGAACTGGACACATTTTGCAGTTACCATAAAGCCCTCTGTTTGAGATGCTACACTAACGACCGTTCGTGACTACGGACCCTTCATCCTGAATGCCCCGCACTCAGTAGTTCACCGATTTATTTTACTCACATTTTAATTATTTTTTTATATACTTGAATAAAAATTTACGCTTAATAAACTGGGTTAATATACTAAATTTGTTGTTCTTAATCCAAAAACATTACTACTAAAGTAACAATATCAGGGAAAAAAAATTTTAGAGTACTTTAATATGCTTTTAATTTTCACTCACAGTGGGTTTTCACTGTAACTCTTTAAAAGAAACGTTTAAAGAGTTATATAGAAAAGATTAATAAGTGGGTGCAATGGTGCCAATGAATAAAAGATTAATAAATCAGGTATGACCGATGCACCTAAAAGCGCAAAGCAGCATTAAAGGATGCCAGAGTATATACAAGTTAGTACTATTGTATTGAATAAAGTATGCATAAATGGATGTGAAAGTTACACAAAGTGCCAGTAACTAGAAGGTTGTGGAAAGAAGAAAAAGGAGTGTAGTAGATTTGTGAAAGGTGTACTAAAGAATGTTAATATCCTAAAGGTTATGATGAATTAAGAGAATTGTGGGCTGAATTACCAAGCCAGTAGAAGGTGGAAGAACTGTAAAGTAAAATTAGTACATCAAAATACTAATAAAATAAAAAATGCAAATAAATAAATAGAAAATAAAATGATAGTGTTATAGCTGTCATCAGATATGGGGGGAAGAATTTAGAATATGGTCGAATATAGGTAAGGCAAATATGCTTGATTTGATGACAGCTAAAATAAATAAATATTGATAAGTGATCATGTATTTCATCAGGGGACTGCACCTGACCATGTATCACGAACTGCGTTTCTAAACTTGTCCTTAGTAGCAGATGGAAAGTGAAAGGCCAGAAAGGAATGAAAATGAAATTAGCACCTTCTAATATAGTGTGGACTAGGTGGTCCCAAAGCAGTGTAATTTATTTAGGGAAAAATAAATAATTGAGATAAAAATAAAAGTATCAATTTGGGATAAAAATGGTTAATATCGATATGTTTTATATAAATATGTGGAATTTAGTGTAGCATTTAATTTTGTATAGAGAGGAAATCAATGAATTTCAAAAAAAAAAGTTTGGAATAAGCAAATGGTATAAGGGTGAGGTATTAAATTGAGGATGGGAAAGGGAAAATGAGTATTTTAAATAAATAAAGACGAAAAATAGCGATAGAAGTAGGACAGTAGGAACTTTCGTTTCACCCTCGTATTGCACTAATCGTTTAACGAACGGGAAGAAATTTAGAATTAGACTGCAGAAAAGTTTATAATCCAAATTATAACCTATTAGCTTTCAGATATGTAGATCACATCCTACACACTCAATATTACTTAACAATACTTCTCCTCCATATAATATTGACGTATACGATAAAAGAAATAAATTCATCTTCGATGTCATCTTTCTTGCCAACTGGCATTCCAATATTTCCAACAAAACAGATAAAAATGTAATATGTACCCGAACCACAAGACTGGGTAATATATTTAGTGACCAACTACTGTTCATCAAAGCTCTACAACTCCTTTATAACAAGCTGGTCAGCAATAATATCCCAATCTACTTCATAAAATAGTGTTTTAATATTGCTTCACATTTTATCAGTAACAAATTCAACTGCAATTTACTGTATACTGCTCAGTTCTAAACGAATTGGTAAATTATGTGGTGGAATTCCACCATTTGGTAAGTAATAGTTATACATGATTTCCGATGTAACTATTTTCTTAGGATTGATGATTTTCACTCTTCACTCACTGAGTTTTCAGTTTTCTCGTGTATCCAATGGATTTGTCTAATAATAATCATTCGTGAGATAACTTTTAACTTCTCACGTTGAATCTTGGCTTACTTATACTTATCTGCCCATATTGTGTCTTGGCTGACTTCTAATGATTTGTTTTAGGATTCAGTTGATACGATATGTAGAATTTACCTCGTGGATCTTGGATTTTTTAAGCTGTACACGCACTACACCTTTGAATATCCGTTTCTAGTTTTCTCCACTAAAATCATATAACAACCCTCTGATTTCAGTGACTAGTCTATATCACTTGGCTGTTTCATGTCCATAAAGTTGTTTCCTGTTCTTTCATAATTGGACTCTTAACTACACTTCCAATGGATTGGTCAACTGGTTCTTTATAATTGGATTCTTTACTACACTACCAATGGATTTGTCAACTGGTTCTTTATCCTGGGTTACATGTACAGTACTTTCTTTCCACAGCGAATCCACACCCGATAATAGATGTGGATATATCTAAATTGATATACATCGAATTATTTCCTCTTCATACATACTGTAGTTGGTTCCTTTCCATGGACTTATTCCCTGTTCTTTTATAATGGGATCCATAACTATACCACCTCTGAATCTTTATTCACTACGTTACTTATATCCCTGGAGTTATATCACTTCATAACTGGATATAAAGTCAACTGATTCTTTTTCCTGGGCTTCATTTACTGTTATTTCCACAGTAAATTCACACCTGATTCTGCCTGGTGGTGAATTCATCTGGTGGTATTATATGCGTGGAATTATGTTCCCCTACTATAAATGTTTGCTTGGAATTGTTTCGTACACATAGACTTATGTCCTGTTCCTTTATGACATGTTCTTTTCTTTAATAATCGGTTCCATAAAATGCAACTCCTTTGAATCTCTCGTTACCATCTTACTTATTTCGGTGGATTTTAAACAGTTCTTTTTCCTCGAATGCACTTTCACGCAAATTTGGATGGATTATAATTATTAATTTATTTATATCTCAAAATATTTGATGATTCTTGTTTACCATATTCTCACACGTTTACTTTTCAGCTTATTATAACGTAGCCCAGCCCATCATTTGGTGTGACGTGTATATGTTTTTGCCACCGTATAATTCTTTCACGGTAATGTTTAATTTTGTACGAATGTATCGCAGTAAAACTATAATATTCAGACCGCGTTTCTTTTTCTTTTTTCTTTTTCAACGCTAATTATAAATTATCTCCACGCACTTGTATTCTAATTACGACTACAGAGGTCTCTATTTTCCGGCTATTTTGAATTTCTCCACAGCTTTCTAAGAAGTCCGCTTCGCTGCTATAAATTATTTTCCCACGTACAAATATTGCTCGTTGGGTCGAAGCCTGCACGCATTCATCTACTGAATTTATGCACTTCATCTCCCCGCCAGCTCATATTCTCTTCTCATTTCTTGAAATACTCCAAGTATCGTGAACTTTCACTGTTTTATCATACTTTTGGTTTCGTTTTTCCTTTCAATACAAGCATTTGGTATTCTCTTCCTTTTACACTAACGCTTACGAATGCCAGAGCCCTCACTACAAGGTTGGGCTTCACAACCCCAACAAGCTTAGTGCTATTTAATAACTTTTTCAATGCTTTTTTTTATCTTTCTGCAGTCTAATTCTAAAGTTCTTCCCGTTCGTTAAACTATTAGCGCAATACGAGGGCGAAACAAACGTTCCAACTATCCTACTTCTATTGCTATTTTTCGTCTTTATTTATTTAAAATAATCCTTTTTCCCTTCCCCAATTTAATACCTCACCCTTATACCACTTGCTTGTTTGAAATCTATTTGTAAAACACATTTGATTTCTTATCTTTACAAAATTGAATCCTACATTAAATTCCACATTTTGATATTAACCATTTTTATCCTAACTCGATACTTATTTTTACCTAAATAAATTGCCCTGCGTTGGGACTACCTTGTCCAAACTGTATTAGAAAGTGCTAGTTTCATTTTCGTTGCTTTTTTGGCCTTTTACTTTCTACTATGGACAAGTATAGAAACGCAGTCCCTGATACGTGGTCAGTTGTAGTCCCCTGATGAAATACCTAATTTTCTACTGACATCAGATCAAGCATTTTTTGCATTACCTATATTTAAAGTGATCAGATTCTTATCATTCCAATGCGGGACATCTAGGAGGGATTTTTCAACCCCCTAGATACCATATACACGTTCTTTTTTTTAATTTTTTTATATATAAAAATATTCACATACAAATTAAATACATTGACTTCTTTGAACTAAACTTATAAAATAAAATATCAAACTTCTTAACTTGTAGTATTGCTTTCAGCGTTCAACGGTCAGTTGTTTTTCTTTTGTTGTTGACATCCGCACCTTATTTCCGTTGTAGTATTTGGTTTCCGGCAAACATAATGGGAATGATTTGCATTATTACTCGGATTGGCTACAAGTCCTATAATACGAGGTAAAGTGACAAGACATCCCGATGCGGAACGAACGACTGAAATCGGGGACTGTCCCGCATAATCCGGAACGTCTGGTCAATTTACCTCGTATTATGACCTTTTATTAAAATTGCTTCTCCCCGTATCTGATGACAGCTGTACCATTCTCATTTTATTTTTATTTTATTAGTATTTTGATGTACTAATTTTACTTTACAGTTCTCCCACTTTCTACTGGCTTGCCAATTCGACCCATAATTCTCTTAATTCGTCATAACCTCTAGGATATTCACATTCTTTCACAAATGTACTCCACTTCTTTTTCTACTTTCCGTAGCCTTCTACTTACTGGCACCTCGTGTAACTTTCACATCCATTTATGCGCACGTAATTTAATTCAATATTAATACAAATTATTATATAATTATAAAAATTAGCAACGTATTGCGCAATTTGCATCTTTCAGATCTTGCGTGTCACTGGAATAGTCACGTGTATATGCTTCTGTTTTGGATCCGCATTATGGACATGTTTTCACTGCCATTCTGTATATTGTCGATAACAACTCACTCGAGGCTTACATGGGAAAAGGATTCAGATCCAGGCCTATCCATAAAGCCTATTTAAAGAACATCGACGCAGATCTGTATCTTAAAATATCTCGCATTTCGGCAATAAGTTAGCGTACGGTGCGATACCTCACGGAGTATTTCTGAATCACCAAGAAAGAGAAGAATGGTGATATCTTCAGCTGGATATCATCGTTCTTCACTTTCTTGGTGATTCCTTTCTACTTCTCTCTCTCTCTCTCTCTCTCTCTCTCTCCCTTTGTCAGGGTAACTCAATTTCTTTTTGCCTACTGCAGCATAAGCCTCAGGCTTCCTTGCCCCATATGGCTAATAATAATAAACACACTCAAGTTGTTAAATGCCCGTTCTGGAACAGCATTTCGCGCGTACACGTCAATTACACTCACATGTATTTTGTGCGAGTCTAATTTCTAGTCTATACAGACTACCCTTCCTTCTACGTCTGTTTGAAGGTTATTGGACCTTCTTGTAATGGGTGGTGAGATTATGATTCCCCCCCTCCTGGATTTCTTTTGCCAAAACTCCAAAAACATAAATACCTACTGTATTTGAATCTGTTTTGAAATTGTCTTATAAAAATAACGACGTCATTCTCCAAACAGGATGCCAGGTGTGCCTGTGGTCAAAGCCTCTCACATTCCAAGTGCCAATAACTACCACGTGTGCAAACACAGAACCCAGCAGGGAGGCTCCTAATAGGAACAACGCTCCCCGAATTCCGAATCATACTGCAGTAAAAGCGGAACTCGTGATTTAACAATCCCTTCCCGTAGCTGTTCTTCGCTTTTACGACGAGGCACTCACCCCTCTGAAACTGTATCGATTCACAAAAAGACACGAACAAAGTGTCCCTTAACGCAAACCCCGAATTGCTTCGTTATCGTTCCCCATGGTCTTGACATTATGTGCTGCCACCCCTTCACATTCCCCGGAAAGTATTTCATTTAATTTCCTCCGCGTCAATTGCTGTTTCGGCGATCTTTTTTCTTAATTTGAGATGCAGTTGAGAGACATCGGGGCGCTCGAGCACATTTTGGGTTCTCATATTTGCTCGTCCCTTGGCGTAATCCGTGTTCCCCACTCGATATCGGTAGTTACTTCGGGATGATCATCGTCTCTTTGTACAAGTAATTGCTGGGGGTTCAAGAAGATTACTTTGAAGATTTGTGTGGACAAGTAACTCCTTAGGGTCATGCAGTCCGTAGTAGGGCTTACAATGCCGACATTCCGGGATCCCGGTCATTTTTTTCAGGAGTTGAAATCCCACTGTGGATACAAAAATAACGGTTCTGATTTAAAAGATGATTGTTTCGGATTTATTCGCATAAAGGTTATAAAATCGACGACAGAAACCGCAGAATTCGTAAGAGAGGGATTGACGCGCAATACAAATGCAACGGAAACCGTAAGAAATGAAATTATATTTCTCTTAGTGCGTGTGTGGAAGTAACGAAAACATCATTAAGGAAATATTTCGATTAGTGGTAGTAGCCCTAATAGGGCACTTAAGGAATACGGTGAACAGTGGTATGGCACACAGAGTACACTTCTCTCTGGTCTGGCAGGGTTAAAATTAAAAGCTTCTGGAGAACAGTTTAATCCCTCTGTTACACCGCTACTTGAGGAAGCCACACTCGGTGCATTTTGGGAAAGGGTGTGCTTGAACGGGTGATCTAGAAGTAAAACAAGAAAGCGTTTCGTTGTGTTGGAAAAAACGAAGTTTTTCCCACAAAGGAAGAAGAGCGAGTTTAAAGAATAACCCCGTGATTGGGCCAGGTTTAATAGCAGTATCCCATACCGCCATTACCATTTCGACCGTTATTGTGAGCCCTAGTGCGCATCTTGCACGGGGCTCATCGCATTCACTCAGAGCGCGCCCTGTTCTTTACAATTATATCGGTGCACGAAAGTTGCTCGTGCCCCTTCACCCCGCAACCCAGGCAAACAATATTAGGAACTGGTTCCTTCGTATCAATGGTCTCTCCATTTCAACTGCTTTTCCATATTTAGTCAATTCGGTATGCCGAAGGCACATCAGACATTGAGGTTTACATCCCACAGATACTAAATTTACGAGGATAAGCAATCATCTCCAAGTCTTTCTCTTCCGCAACTGTATTTATATCCTCCTTTATATTCTCTACTTTCCCTTCGCAGTTATAATTATCTGAAAGTATGAGCAATGCGCAATCCTAAATCAAGAAGAATATACAATCATCCACTTCTGCCTCCCCCACAGTGATACATACTGGTAACCCCTCTCATATTCTCTACTTTGCCCCTCGAATGCAATACAATTCTATTATTTATTTTTATATCCGTTCATCGACGTCACTATGACTACGGGTACATTGCATTCCCCTTTACTAACCTCTCAATATTGATTCGCTATCAAACATATTTACGTGTGTCCTGGTTTATACTCCGGCACCACCACCGCCAGGTCAGTGGAGTTTACAATAAATCAATCGAAACAAATGTCAATTGTATTTAACGTTTGTTCAAGCAGTCATGGGCATGAACCCCGGTCCACTCAAACAGCTTGAGCTACTGCAATCGCGCTCTTGACCACTCGGCTACGTCAGGACCTATATATTTACATAATTCCATTTGCACTCTCTCTTAGTACATGTAAATTCAAAAGTAGGGCCTTCAGCATTCTTTGGCCCACAGATCTCTCAGTGGTTTAAAAACAAATTGATTCCTACACTCAGAGCACTCGCTTTCTTTATTAATGACAATAACGGCTCATTCATAACTCTACATATGCTTTTACGTCGCAGACAGATCTCTATCTCTCTCTCTCTCTCTCTCTCTCTCTCTATATATATATATATTTTTTTTTTTTATTTTTATTTATTTTTTTTTATCTGAAGAATCTCAATCTGACTATAAATGCAAACAAATTTGCTGAATTAACTTATTCCTAACAGAAACAACCAAACCACATAGAAATTAAAATTGCAGATGTCCTAATCCCAAATGTTTACGTTCACAAAGACCTAGGAGTTGTTTTTGACAAAAATCTTTCATTTAATTCTCACTATGTATATGTTGCTAAAAAAATTCAAAAATCAAAATGGCTGATCAAGCAAGAAACAGCGGCGATTCAAGATAGAAAAATAGTCACAAACCATGTTCAGAGATGCATTTTTCCCATTCTGTCTATTGTTTTCTTAGATGGCTGAACAGTAAACTTCGTTTTCCTCATACAATATCCAGGCAACGGCTTTATAAAAACTTAAAAACAAAGCCTCTGCAACAGATGATCAACGAGTCTGGAGTCATGCTTCTTGCAAAGTTAATTACTTCTGCATCCAGTTCACCAAACCTAGCCAACATAATAGCTCCCACCAAGAGAGAAAACTCAAGAAACCAACAACAATTCAAATCCAAACTCTCCAGACTAAAACAAATGGACAGGATGTTCCCCATTGCATCCCTTCACCTCATAAATTATCACAACATTGATTGTAAGAGGTTGCTCCACTCTGAAGCCTACAGGAGTCTCATTTCCAAACAAATTATGAGAAATACAAACAGCTGCTGCCTGCAACCCAGTAACTACATCCGAGAGCCAAATGTGATGTTCCGCAATGTATATTTTGATCGTTATAATTCATATTGGCTGTTAATGTATGTATAGAATAGCCTATGTATTTTTTTATATTTGTCTCCTTTGTACTGAATTTATGCCCCTGGCCTAGTGCTGTGATGGGCTTGCTTTATTTGCAACAAATGAATGTTTATTATTTGTTTATTTGTAAGTACACCATCGCTACTCTTCAGTTTCAGTATCATTTGTGTTTCTGTATTAGCGCTGATGATTTTTCTGCTGATTTTTCGATTCCTCAGCAGTGATTTTGTTTTCCACTATTTGGAATCTCTTCATGTACGGAATCCTTTCATCTGCCTCCCTACTTTAAGAACAAAGGCGCGCCTGTGCCTCTCCCAAAGTGAGTGCATTCTCAATCGGCGGTATGACAGAGGGATTAGTGAGCATGGATCCCATCCCATCCCCTTTTAAATCTAGAGTTCTCTCAATTTGTCACCTTGCCGTGCTAATTGTTCCGTTTGGCATAGGCGCGCCGTTGTTCTTGCCCGCTATTCTACACTTAAAACTAAGTATTTGTAAGACTTCGCGTCTTACAAACTGCTACCGAAAGCGGAGGCGGTCTTTGTTTAAAATGATTAAAATGATTTGACACCACAGTTTTCTCTCTCTCTTCAGATCCTTTATCATAACCAAAGAAGAAGAAGAAGAAATATCGTACAATCTAAGAAATGAAGCAAACCTGAAGTTTCCGCTTTTCAGAAAAGCCATAAGTCAGAAAAATATAAAATACAGAGGGGCTAAAACCTGGAATGATGTTCCCGAAAATATCAGAAATATTAAACCTGGAAAAAAATTTCCTGCAAAAATCAAAAATGTCACTTCATTAAATCAATTCAAGAAACTACTAATTGAACACGTCACCACGGATGTCTAATTCGAATTTCCTTCCACTCAACGCCTGGATTTTAAAAACACCAACGTGGAAATAATGTACAAATGTTAAAGGAAGCAGTTGGCCAACAGTTTGTAAATTTTTGCGCGTGTATCTCATCATTTTTTTCTCTCCTCATTTAATTGTCAAAATGTCCACGACGCTGTTATAAGCGGGGATGGTTAACGAAGTCTTCTTTCTCTAAAGAAATGTTCAAAAAATTCCAATTTCTTTCTGTCTTATCTGTTGAACATTACCCGTACAATTTCAGGCCTGTATATCGGGGACGTGCCCTCTGGGTAGGCAAAAAGTGGAAGACCAACCCCGGAACTGAAACAACTTGAACGGCGTCAAGGGACAAAAATAATAAGACCGTTTGAAACCGCGTGGTACAACGAGAAAGATTGGTTGTGCGGCTGTGTTACAACAAATGGACTCTTTTGTTTCCCAAGCTTCCTATTTCCTGTATACAGCGCAAGTGTGTGGATAAGAACCGGATACTGCGATTTAAACAATTTGCCTAAAGCTTTAACCCTCCTGTTGCGCTCGCATTTTGGTTACACTTATTGCGTTCGGGTCGATATGACCCAAGCGTCTGTGGATGTCGTTTTATCGATGTTAAATTAATACGGCAGTAATGCGTTTACTAAATAATAAAAGAAATAAGAATCTGTGTAGCATTTATTGACCAAAAGTTTGTGAACAGCAGCAATGGATAAACAATCGTTACGTGCATCTGAAAAACATTATTTCATACATTTAGTTTTTTACGATCTTGGCAGTAGTAATACACGAGCTTTACGTCGTATTTTGAGCAATTACAACGTAGTATATTGGTTTTGCTGTCCTTTGAAGAGGGACAAAAATTAGGTGAGATTTATACGCTCCAGCTAAAAGCAGTAGTCCGAAATATGCTTGTAATTCAACTACTGTTAGTTCTTGCAACTGGTCACCATAGATTCTTTTTCTTTCTAAATTTGACATCTTCAAAATTAAGTATACAATTTTTGGCATAAAAAATAAGCAGGTGTGTTGCACTTCCACACTACGTTGCCATTTTTTTGGGGTTACGTAATTAGATACAACAGCTTCGTCTGAAATCGTAGATTCCACTTCTTCATCATCCGATTCACCATGTACCTCAGCTTCAGACAAAGGGTCCTCTACTTCGGAAGTAATATCATTACCATCAGAAGCGTACAAAAGATTCTCAGTTCCACTGTTCGTCAACGATCTCTTAGTACACATCTTCAACTACTTCTTCCTACTGTTGTCTCTTAGAGTGGCACCAAGCTCGATGTTTACCGAGAAACTGACACACAAGTGCACACTGGCAGATATATGCGAGAAGGCACCAACTTGCATCAACTCGCGCAAATAACGCACACGTTCAAATTTGTTCAAGAAACGTGGTAATGTAAGTTATTTCAATGAAATTAAACAAAACCAATAAAATACGATCATTAATGATAATAATTCGCTTCTCGTTCCTTAAATTTGGACAAAACTGATCTTCGGGTCATATTGACCCGAGCACAATAGGAGGGTTAAATTGTGGAAACTATATTGAGTTACTGAACAACACTGCAAAATTTGATGAAAAATTGGAAGAACATTTACACACATCATCCGTTTTTTGTGGTGTTTCTAACAAGATCCACAACGACTTGATTGAAGCAGTAGGTTGATTTCAATCAAAACGACTTGATTGAAACAGCTGTAGAAAATAATATTAAAGAAGAGATCCATTCATTGCTATAGAAGTAGACGAAACGATTGATATTTCAAATACAGCTCGGTGTTCCACAGTTTCAAGATATGTATTGGATTCTGAAATTAAAGAAGCCTTCGTGGGATTTGACGAACTTAAAGACAGAACAGCTATTGGTGTAACAGAATGCATATTGAAAAAACTTAGAAAAATACATCTGTGCTGATAAACGTATAGCTAGACATATGATGGAGCATCGGTAATGCATTGTATTTAAATGGCGTTCAAGCTAAAATAAGAGAAAAAGCACCGTCGGCATTATTTACCCATTGCTATGCCCACGAGTTGAATCTTATGTCTCAGTCAGCGAAATTCATATCTGAATGCACAATATTTTTTCAAGATCATTGAGGGTCGTGCCTCACTTTTCGGTCGCTCTACAAAACGAACACAATTTCTTGATGACATAGTGCAGAAACCCATTCCAAAGACTGCACCGACAAGATGGAGTTCTACCTCAAAACTAGTACAAACTATTTAAACATCTTCGAATCCATCAACGTTATGGATAATTAATGGCCAGATGTTTCTCAAGGCTGAATTCAAGCAACTGATGGAAACATCATTTCAGCAACTTACAATCAGCCCACACAATCCACATGTTGAACTTCGACCTCCAAAAATCTTTGAAGGTGATAGCATTTTCACCAGAGGTCGCTGCAAAGCAACTTGCAAACATATTTGTGATGTAGATTTTCTTCAAGTTTGCAATCAGTTGCTCATCCATTGGTTGAAGAAGAGGAGTGGTGTTGAGTGGCAAAATTTTGACTTGAACAAAATCAATTTCACATTGTTCCAGGGCCAAAGACCAGGGGACAAAGTTGATGACGTTGTAGAACAGATATCATCTTTTAAGGACACAAAAGGCGATGTTGTTTTACACGTTGGAACTGATGACATTAAGAGTAAGAGATCTGCAGATTTACTCAACAAGTACAGGTCAATTTTGAAAAAAAAATCCCAAGTTCTGGTTGAATGTGAAAGTATCTGCAATTCTGCCCAGACACGATAGGAGGGAGTATATGATGAGAGCGCTGTCGATCAATTCGGCCCTGGAAGAATTGTGCAAGGCTCAAGGAGTAGAATTTTTTTCAGCCTGGACTGTACTTGTTAACAGAAGGGACTGCTTCTACAGGGATGGGATACACTTAAATAGAAAGGGTGCAAGAATATTTACTAATGCTATCGAGGAAGTGTTAGGTGGGTCCGAAAACTAACTACTAGCTTGGGGGGGGGGGGGATACATGGACTAATAGATTAACAGAACCGCTGGCAGAGGCAAAAGTGATTCTTGCACTGCTTCTATTGGAATGAGCAGCAGCCGCCTAGAGAACAAGTTGCTGGGGACTTCAAGAGCTGCTGAGAGTGATCATGTTACAGGAGAATACATGGGGTGTGTTAGGGTAACTAAGAGTAGAAACAGATGCATGTATACTTGCATGTACACCAATGCTAGGAGTAGAGTTTATAAATTTGATGAATTTAAGTGCCCAACAAGCCATCAAAGGCATATATTGTTGGGATATCAGAGATGTGGTGTCACACAGATATAAGGAATGCAGAACTGGAATTTGGGGAGTACAACGTCTACAGAAAGGATAGACAGGACAGGAAGGGAGGAGGGGTTTATGCTGTTAGTTAAGAAACACATAAAATCTAAAGTGAATCCAATTGTGTTGGTGGACAATGCAATGTTGAGTCTGTTTGGTGTGACATAAGCACTGGGAAAGGAAAAATGAGAGTAGGTGTGTGTTATGGGCCTAATGAATCTGATGAGTATAATGAGCAGTTATTCAGAGAAGCAGAATGGGCTAGTAAATCAGAATGTCTTATATTGGGGAATTTTAACTTTGTAGATATTGACTGGAACTTGTGGGTTTGTCACTCACGCACTAGCAAGGCTTTTGTGGATTTATTGGATGATTGTTTTCTGCAGCAGCATGTTCAAGAGGCAACCAGAGGGAGTAATACTCTCGATCTGATTATCATCAGTGATTCTTCATGCATTAAGAATTCGCAGATAAAAGAACCACTAGGTGGCAGTGATCACAATGTACTGATGTGGGAATTACTTAAAAATGTGACTAATATCAAGGCTAAAGGGAAGGGCTTTTGCTTTTGTAAAGGTGACTACAGGGGTCTCAGAAAGTTTTTAAATTCTGTACAGTAGGACGAACAGCAAATTCTAAATGACAAACATTCAAGGAAGTAATCTGGGTAGCTACTAGGCTTTTCATTCCAACTAAGAAATGCTGTTCAAAGTTAGGCCTAAATGGACGTCATTGAATTAATGAGGCTCGTGGCAGACAAGAAAAACGTATGGGATGCGTATAAAGTATCAGGTGATACAGAAACCTATGGCAGATATAAACTAGTCTGTAATCAAGTCACAAAGGAAGGCCAAGGCAGATTACAAGAAATCTTTGGCAAAGGATGCAAAGTAAAACAGCAAGAGTTCTTTACTTATGTAAACTCTAGAAGGAAGGGGACGAATCAGATTGGACCAATTAACATAGATGGGTTGACTATTAATCATCATGCTCAGGTAGCTGATACACTGAATGAGTATTTTGCATCCAAATTCACACATGAGGAGTTATTCAGGGAGGGGAATGCCAGAATGTTTATCAAACTGTAACAGGGAGCCAATTGATTTTTTAATAACTGAAAATTGTTGAAATTAAACATAAGGAAGGCACCTGGGGTGGATGGAATCTATCCAGGTATATTAAAGGAGGCAGCAAGGGAAGTAAGCAAACCATTAGTCATAATTATGAGAGCTTCCTTTGATTCAGGGGGAGGTCTCCATGGACTGGAGGTGTGCAAATGTATCCTGAATTCACAAAGGGGGATCGAAGGGTGACACGAGTAATTACAGACCAATTAGTTTAACTTCTGTTCCGGGTAAAATAATGGAGTCACTGATTAAAGATGCATTGCAGGATCATCTAGACAAGACTGCAGCAATAATTCAGACACAGCATGGGTTTGTTAAGGGAAGGTCTTGTCTGACAAATTTGATTGGATACTATGATGCAGTCACAAAAGAACTGGATGCAGGGAATAACTTTGATATCATATACTTGGATTTCAGGAAAGCTTTTGACACTGTTGCACATGGAAGACTATTTTACAAATTGGAGCAGAATGGTATTAAGGGTAAGTTGCTACACTGGATAAAAGGATGGTTAAGTGGGAGAAGACAGAGAGTGGTAATCAATGGGTGCTGCTGTTCGTGGACTAATGTTATTAGTGGAGTCCCACAGGGTTCGGTGTTCGGTCCACTGTTGTTTCGTGTATTAATCAATGTTATTGATGAAGGTATATCAGACTTAGTGTCGAAGTTTGCAGATGATACAAAGGTTGGCAGGGTTGTTAACGACAGTAAAGACAGTACGCTGCTGCAACATGATCTAGAAAAGTTGGGCAGATGGGCTAAGAAGTGACAACTGAAGTTTAACGTTGAGAAATATTGAGTACTGCTTATGGGTAGCAATAACCCAAGATTAATAATAAATTTCCTGTTTATACTCCGGCACGACAACCAAGTCAGTAGAGTAAACAATAAATCGTCAATACAAAAAGATTTATCGTATTTAGTAGTTACGGGCTTGAACCCCAGTCCACTCAAGGAACGCGTGCTATGCACTCTCGCACCTGACCACTGGGCTACGTCAGTAACGTACCGACTGTGTGGTACTACACTCAGGGAAGTTAAAAATGTAGAAGACCTGGGGGTAATTGTGCAGTCAAATATGAAGTTCGCTGAGCAGTGCAGAGCGGCTGCCAGGGCAGGTTATGGAGTTTTGTCATTGAGATATAGGAATTTTGCTAGCAGGGACAAGGAGGTGATTATCCGTTATACAAGGCCACACCTAGAGTACTGTGTACAGGTTTGGAGGCCTCATTTTATGAAGGATGTAGAGTTGCTAGAATGAGTACAAAGAAGGGCAACAAGATTGGTGAGGGGAACAAAGGGGTGCTCTTACCAAGAGAGGCTTAAGTTCTGCAAATTGCAGCGCCTGGAGTTTAGGCACCTGCGAGGTGATCTGATTGAGGTGTATAAAGCCTTGAATGGGTTGAGTAAGCTGAATGCTGATGGGATTCTTCGTCTTGCTCAGACTAAAAATATGAGGGGGCACAGTTTCAAATTGAGGAAAGATAGTTGCAGAATAGATGTGCGAAAATTTGGTTTTAGCCAGCGGGTGGTTGATTGGTGGAACAGACTTCTGTCCCTTGTTGTGGAAGTTGATAGCCTAAATAAATTTAAGGCTGAGCTGGACAGGCATGTGGAACGAATGGAGGGGTGAAGTGGAAGGGTTTTCTTTTTTGTGTATTTTTTTTTAATGGCTGATGCTATATAAACTTTTTTTCTTGCATCGTATGCCTCTACTAATGCTAATTCTAAAATTGTGCCTCAGGAGATTGAAAAGATCGGGATTATGGCCTGGCATATTATCCAGCAGGAGCAGCGCCTTCACAGGATGCTTATTTTTCTCAAGATAATTCTTTTCTGAAGGACAGAAAACTTCAAGCTCCCATTCATTGAAGACATAACCTGTAACCGAGGCGTTCTTGTTAGTGCGTGAAAACACTCCCAGCATGCCTTTGTCCATCTTTTCTTGTGTAAATTCTCTGGGGAAGGTGGAGGGGGGGGGGGGGTTAGAGTGATAAAGCAAAGGCTTCAGCTCAAAATCTCAAGAGGAACTGGTACCCAACAAGAGAGTGAGCCTATCTTTCCTAGGCTTATGCCCAGGTAAACTATCCTCATTCTTAGTGATGTACCGTAAGATACCAATCTTACAAAAATAGGAGAATTATGATTTAGATTTAAAATAAAGCAAAGGGAGATATTTTCTTTTAACCTGAAGTGAAATTTGTTATGTTAAGGGGGATATGTAGTAAGTTTAGACGTAAGTGGGGTGGCGTGAGAAAAGAATCTTGGTACAGCCACCTGGGAAAACAGAAACCCACGATGGAGAGAACATATACCGAGTGGGGAATAATTAACGAAGGGGGTGACGAGTTAGACAAGAATAATGGAAAGGCGTAACATAAATTTCAGTTTGGGGTGTGGGTTGTGAAAGATATACAGTATGGGAAAGTCAATGGGCTGAACGTGGAGATTTTATTGAAATCGGAGAGGAAAAATGGAAACACGAAGAGAGGAGGAAGGAATGGAAACAAGCGAGGGCCCCTTTGTGATATATTTTAGAACAAATATCAAAACCATCTGGGAAGGGAAGAAGGCGAGCATGGAGAGGATAATTTTCGTTTAGGAATGGAGGACGAGCGAATTTGAAAACAAAGAAACCGAGAGAGAGTTGTAGATTGGGAAAAAGAAGAAAAAGAAAGGGGAGGAGAAAAGAAAAGGAGACACACACACGCAGTTGAGAAGTCGTTGTGAAGAGTCGCAAAATGTAGTGGTGTGAGGGAAAGTGCGTGAACGTGGAGGGAGAGGAGTTAGTTAGGAGAGGAGATAAATTTGGTTAAAATAAGAAAGTAGACAGGAGGGATAGCAGGAATAGGAGGTATTAATGAGAGAGAGAGAGAAAGAGAAATTTAGGTATGTAGGATATCATTAAGATTGTTCCTCAGTGTATTGCTGTGGTAAAGGGCAGATGATACAAAGGTTGGCAGGGTTGTTAACGACAGTAAACACAGTACCCTGCTGTTAGGTTTTGCAACGTTGCAGTGTAATAGAAAGGGAGAATTGCGCATCAATAACTGAGGGTTTAATGAGAGGAAGGGAAATTAATACTAAAGAAGCATATTTGAAGAACAGGGGGCAGCATAATGGGATGAATTAAGAAATGTAACCAGTGTTGGTACAAGAGAGGAAGGAGAAATGGGAATTGTAAAACTGAGTTTGATGAGTAAATCTATTGGGGTGCTCAGTAGTAAGAATAAATATAGAAAAGGAAGTAATCCTGTTCGTACTGTGGGATGAACTTGTATTAATACACAATGGAAGAATTGTTGGATGATGTGAGAGTACGCATACGTATATAAATATACAATGTTTTACGCAACAGATAACCCAATGCGCGTATTTTTTTTATTTAATGTGTATCGATGTAATAAAGCATCTTTGTGAGTTTAAAATGGAGTTCAGAGTAGTCATTCAGAACACACGGGCCTCTCCTGTAAGGACGATCCTCGCTTAGTGGAACATCCTTGGGAATCAAAGAACTAAAGAGAGAAGTACGCGTACGTCTCTGGGAGGTCTTCTGCGAGATACAACAGATGCACGAGCCAGACAGCGGAGAGTGGGGATGAAAGATAAGAAGGCAGAATTGCGATCAAACGTAACGTACGAGTATTATTCTAAATTACAAAAAACAATTCTCCCCCCCCCCGCAGTCCGTTCTCCTGGGCATTCGCTTCCAGAAGAGGCCAGTTTTGTCAATGGTAAAAACTTGCTGGGGAAGATGATCCTCCTCATCAACAAACTCTTGAAATTCAATTTTTACGGTCTCAGCCGCTTTTTCTTTTTATCAGCACTGGATGTCTCCCCGTGCCTTTCGAGCGCTCGAAGCAGCTTCTGCTGGCTTTAGTCTTCGAAGCGCGCAGCTCGGCACTGCCGCTGGTCAAGGAGCTTTAAGTTTCAGCTTGTCGTAGATCTCGAGCAATCGCGCGAGTGATGTTCCGCGCGCCACGCGTCTGAAAATTTTCATCCAAGCGTCGTTGCAGCCACGTGGGAAAGCTATCGGTACCCGCAAATATCCCCGAGCCTTAAAATAAACGATCGTGTGGAAGACACAGCGGTTCCTGAGAACGTCGGTCGTCCTAAGTCGAAGCCCCATCTTAAAATAATTTGGAAATCACGACGTTTCCCTTTTAATCGGGTTTCGAACTTTTGGGAAATTTCCTTAACTTTTTAATTCCTCCTTAAAATTAATTTCCAGCTTTATAATTATGAAAAACCGCATTAAGTGTGTTCAAAATAGCAGTACCGTAATTAAAAAAGAATTGAGTGGAGTTGCATTCTTATATTAGTTTCGTAAAGACAATATTTCAGTGGCCCGCTGGTTAAGACACTTCCCTCCGAGAGAGGTTAACTTCACTTTGAATCCGAGCGCATTATATTATGAAAAAGCTTGTGGCGCCATCCAGCGGCACAATGTAAAATAACAAAATAAATATCCGAGCTCGGGGCATGCGCAAAGCATCTCGGGAGAATACAAACCTCGAACGGAACTTTCCGCGGAATCCGAAAAATGCTCGACGGGGTCACGTCCGAGAACGGGGAGGTCACTCTACGGTGCTCAAATGTGCGGGATACTCTTTGAACCGTGTTTTTGTCAGCAGGGCTCTGTGGGGGGGGGGGGGATTGCTCTGTCATTGCGTTTTCTGTTCTGTTGGTCTCCGATTGACCTCCAGAAATGTGCTTTCGATGCGCTTCTTCACAAAAGCGCTCAAAACCGATTCTTTTAACGAAACAGAGCAATAAACGGTGGTGCGTTTGTCCGGTTATTTTTGAAGCAACTTCCTCATTCGGGAACCCTCTTCTTCAGGGATCCTACGATAGCTGTTCAGACGAAATCTTTTTCTGGTTCGCGTTTCTTTTGCCGATTTAATATTTCTCCTCTGTACAAAGTGCGTGCGTTTAATGACTGAAATCAACAAAGCTACGATAAAAATAATAATAAATTCGAGGAAAAATTAAAAATCGTTAAGGACTCAGAAAATGGCGAAAAGGTTGTGACATCGGACAAGAAATACAACATAAATGAATCTCGGTTTCGAGGAATCGGGGAAAATGCTGAAAAAATTAAAAGTTCACTTATCTCTTCCGCGTCATTGGACGCAAAAAGCGCTACAAAAATGAAAAATCCGTTAAGACAGAAAACCTAAGAATTACTTTCTTTCCGGATAGAAGGTCTTAATGAAAAGAGAATGCCTCTTAGTTCAGATTCCTTGAGGTTGTCACAGACATTCTCCCAGATATGATAGACAAGCTGTACTTGCTACCTGTGAGTCTAAAACGCTGATGGAACTGATATTCGGGTGACACTCAAGTCAAGTGGACCCAGCTTTGACGAAATCTAGACAGTCTCTGACAACCAAATGCGATCGTGAAGGTGCAAGATGGTGGCACTATTAGTAATCCTGGGTATAACCTCCATGCACAAGCACAATGTGACCACCCAGGTGTGAACCAATGCAAGCAGGAGTCGAAGTGTGTTGCCCACCACATGGAGGAATGCACCTCTCTCTGTGTTACCAGGCAGTACCAGATGGTAGATGGCTCTCATCAACTGGTGCAATACCACCATTTTGCTTGTTGGAGGCTTGAAGTGGTGGAACCCATGTTTAGTCTCTAGAGCTAAGTTCCGCGCTCAACCCATTCCTATCTCTTCCATCACGCAGTATGATTGATGACTTTTGAGGTTATGAACGTCGTGGCGACATCCAATATTCCTTACATTTCGAGGGTACAGCTCTAAAACAGTGTTCGCAGGCCGGCCGCTAGTTAGTACACCGGACCGAACCTATTGATAACTCTCTAGGAGACTTCCGGATCAGCTAGTGTATAATCTTGCTACCTCTACTCTGCCAGATAGTGACTGGACGGAGTCCGAGAAGTGTGTATGCGGGGAGCATTGTTGAGGCCACGTTATGTCAAGGATCTGGGTATATTCTTACCACATGTACGCCATATCCAAAAATTTCATTACTTCATACAGCATGTCCCACCCACTTTTTCTTACTATTGAATACACCATGAATTGTCAAAATAATAGAGCAAACTTATCTGCGAAAAGATCTAAACCTGACACAAACACTCCCTAATTCATTTCACAAATATACGTGGTCTCAATTCTAATCTCAACGATGTCCATTTCCACTTGCAGTCTGCCAAACCCTATGTACTTTTTTTGACAAAATCTCAGTTATTATTTAATTCAACTACTGCTCATCTCAGGTGCCCAAATTACTCGCTGTATGATTCCTTTCGCCTCAAAGGTGGTTCTTGTGCATATGTCCGCTCTGATATTTCCTGTCACAGACTTCGAAATTTGGAATCTCCTCTCTTTGATCTTCTCTGGCTTAAAATCTCTCTACCTCATTGTGTCAAATTCGTCTGTTGTCTCTACCGTTCTCCCAACTCCACTAATCACTTGGAGCTCTTTGACTTCCTCTCTTTGCAACTTGACTTTCTCCAGTCCAACTTTGCTAACAGTGAGGTAATTTTCCTTGGTGATTTTAACGTTCACAACTCTAGCTGGCTTCCATTTTCTAGTCACACCAACCCAGCAGGTCGAGATGCTGAGGCTTTTGCAATTACACAGATTGTTCATTTATCTACAAGAATTCCGGACAATCCTAATCATACAGCCAATTCGCTTGATCTTTTTCTCACAAACAACCCTTCTAAGTACAAGGTTGAAGTGAGAGGTCCTTTAGGCACTTCAGATCACAACTTGTTGATTGTCTCTTCTTCAATGGAAGAGACATGGGTATTCCCAACATCGTGTGGTTTCTTATTAGAAGAATGCAAAATGGGATGACCTGCGAGACTTCTTTCCTTCTTTTCCTTGGTCGGATTACTGTTTTAAAACTTCTGATGTCAACGTTTGCTCAGATCGTGTCAGTGAAATTATTCTTGCAGGAATGGAATCCTTTATCCCACACTGCACTTTAAAATCTCGTCCTTTATCTAAACCTTGGTTTTCCAATAAATGTGCTAAGGCTGTTCAAGAGAAGAATGTTGAATATCGCAATTGGCTTGTTTCTAATTCTCCAGTTTCTTTTCTACCTACAGCAAAGCTCGCAACAATTGTAAACAGTTATTAATCAGTCCAAACTAGAGTTTGAACAGGCTAAGAGTAGAAAACTTGCTTCTTGCCCTAATGGTAGCCGAGCATTCTGGTCTCTTGCCAAAGTTATTGGCCGCAAATTTTGCCCATCTCTGCTCCCACCTCTGTCCAAACCCGATGGTTCTGTTGTCACTTCAGCCATGGATAAAGTTGACCTGCTAGCATCCCATTTTTGTTCCAACTCATATATTAATGATCTTGATAAAACACCGCCCACCATTCCCAACACGCTCAACTCAATGCCTCCTGTGATCTTCCGTCAAAAGGATGTCAGAAGGATTTTGACGAATCCTGATGCTAAGAAAGCTCCAGGTTCCGATAGTATTTCTCCACAAGTTCTCAAAACTTGTGCTCCTGAACTATATTGGATCTCGCCACGATGTTCCTCATAACCTCAAAAGTCATCAATCATACTGCACGATGGAAGAGATAGGGAAGGGTTGACCGGAACTTAGCTCTGGAGATTAAACATGGGTTCCACCACTTCAACTTCCTGAATTTACTCCTACTCTTTGCCGCCTTTTTTCACTTTTTATTCAAAAGGTGTTTTTCCTTCTCCTTGGAAATTTGCTCATATCCAGCCAGTTCCTAAAAAGGATGACAAATTCCTCCCATCCAATTATCGTCCCATTGCAATTACTTCTACTCTTTCTAAAGTAATGGACAAATCAATTAACCGCCAACTCTTAAACTACCTAGAAACCTTCCGTCTGATCAACGATCGCCAGTATGGATTCCGTCAGTGTCGATCCACTGGTGATATTCTGGCTTATGTTACCCATTTATGGACTACTTCAATGGAAAGGTTCGGTGAAACACAAGTAGTTGCTCTTGACATCTCAACGGCTTTTGATCGTGTTTGGCCTAAAGGTTTTCTAAACAATATTCCATCTTATGGTTTGCCAACTGTTTTTTTGTAATTGGTTATCCAGTTTTCTCTCTGATCGCTCACTGTGGGTTATGTTAGATGGCTCTCTGTCTTCTAACTTCTCCACTAATGCCGCTATCCCCCAAGGTTCAGTTCTTTCCCACACTCTTTTCTTCTTGTATATTAATGACCTTCTTCCATTGACTGGAAATCCTATCCATAGTTTTGCCGATGATAGCACATTGCATTCCACTTTCCATTTTGAGAAACCTTGTCCTGCTCAATCAGCTTCAACTTCTCGAAAATCTGCTACCAATTCCTTAAATGCCGATCTTCAGGTAATTCTCCTGTGGGGCAAAGACAACTTAGTTGATTTCAACCCTTCTAAAACTCAGTCTTGTCTTATATCTTGCAAAAAGGATTCTTCTGCTCCTATGTTTATCTTTAGTGACACTCCGATTTCTAGGCAAAATGGTATATCTCATTACGCTGACTTCTAATCTCTCTTGGCACAAGCACATTACAAATATTGCTTCCTCTGCATCTAAAAAACTTGGTTTTCTTTTTCGCTCTCGACGTTACTTTTCTTCCAAACAGCTGCTCACTCTGTATAAATCGCAAATCCGCTCTACCATGGAATATTGTTCCCACATCTTGGATGGTGCCCCCAAAACCTCTCTCAGGCTTCTTGATTCCATTCAGAAGAGGGCAGTTAGGTTAATTAATGATTCATCTCTAACAGAGTTTCTCCACTCGCTTTCTCATAGACGCACTGTTTCTGCTGCATGCCTCTTATACAGATACTTCCATGGGCACTGTTCTTCTGAATTGGCTTCTATAATTCCCGCTCTCTCTTTCAAAACAGTCCGAACACGTGCCGCCACTAGCCAACATCCATTTACTGTCCAACTTCAAACCCACAGAACAAACTTTTCATCTTCCTCATTTATTCATTCAACTGCCGTTTTCTGGAACAACCTTCCTTCATACGTATTTCCTGAAAATTACAATCTACAGAAGTTCAAGTCCAATGTCAACAAATATCTTCTTTCGTCTTCTCAACCTCCAACCCAAGCACGGTGCTAAGTACTATAGGTTCTAATACGTCTCGTGTTTGGGGTTTTTATAAAAAAAAAAAAAAAGATATTATTCGCGCCAAAGCTCCGTAAATTTTTAATCTCTTACAAGAAGAAGAAGAAGCTGGTCTATCCAATGTAGACGTCTTTCAGCCAGTAAGGGTTGGTTTGAAAATTTTAAAAAATGTGAAAGTCTTCGCCATCTAAAATTAACGGGCGAATCGGATGTGCAGGTACGGAAGCTGTTTCTTTGTATCCGAAAAGTTTCGACGATGTTTTTGCGACTGGGGGCTGTCTAGCGAGTCGAGCGTTTAATGCCGATGAGACCGGCTTATTTTGGAAGCGTATTCGAAGCTGAACATTCATTTGAAAAGAAGAGAAAACCAAAATTTCAGATCTGCAAAAGACATGTTAACATTTTGTTATGTGGCAATGCAGAGGGCGACTTCGAGTGTAAACACTCGCTAATCTGTACTCGGAAAATTCTCGTCCTTTTTAAAGTAATGTCAAAAAGCCCCGTACCACTTCGTTTTAAATCGAGGAAAAAAGCGTGGATGAGAGCTGAAATCTTCGAGGATTTGTTTTTAAATTGCTTTTGCATTGAAACAAAAAGATGTTTCCCGAAGAAGATCGTAGCATTAAAAATCTTGCTCATTCTTGACAATGCGCTCACTGATCCCGCACATTTGACCGATCTGCACCC